>NW_020955853.1:232970-299435 GCF_003031625.1 Empidonax traillii
TTTTTTTTTTTTTACCTAGTCAGTAGCAAACTAATGGGAAACCAGGAGGGTGAGAAGTATTAGAGAGAAGCTATTTTAAAGAGAAGTTAGAAATTCTTATATCAGAGATATAAGGCAGGAGATAATTGGATATAATTTATCTTCTACTCTGGGCTTTGGGCTGACAAATAGTCATATACAATTGCTCATGGAGATGTATTTTGAAGTAATGAGCAGCAGTGTGTCCTTCTACACCTGCAGTTCTCGAATACTCCAGGCACAAGGACAGTATGGTTTAGGGCTCAGAAACTCCAATTAGCCCAAGAGAAGCAGAGGCACAGCTCCATTCATTTGAAACCATTGGGGCAGGATTGAAATGTCAGAATTAATGATGGAAAGATGTGAATAATCGGCTCTGCGAGCTGGGACTCATCCAGAGCCCTTAATATTTGGAGATTCTCTTAAGCCCTACAGCATGAGATTTAGCATCCTTTCTTAATATTTTGACAGGGTAAATTATTTTAATTAAAAATTTTAATCATCAATAAAAATAACTGTGGATGCTCCTGACATCTATGTAGATATTCTGTCCCATTTAGAATTCTGCTATTTTTTTGGCCTCATCCCTATCCTATAGTAATTAATTACAGTTTAATCACATGGTGAGTTAGAAATGACATTCCTTTGATCTGTCTTTCATTCCTCACCTCTTAATTTCTTTGGACAACTGTCTGGACTTATGAGAAAGGAAGAAACTTCTCCAGAGCATTCATTATCCTATATTCTTTTACCACATCCCGTTCTAGCCATCTGCTTTCTTAAAGACCTAATTGCAGCCTTTCTGAGGTTAGAATTTAGAGTAGTCTGCAATGTCCTTTGAAAAATATGGATCACTCAGACTTGGAATCTTTTTGCCATGAGCACCAGCTCCTGTTCTGCTACATTCAGGAGTGAGCTACTACATGTACTTGAATGCTACTTTACTTTAATCTTTATGTTTCTCACTCATCTGGATCATTTAATTGGAAGGGATATAGGGATGCTGACTTAAAGCATCACTGAGGCTGAGATTTTCTCTGATTTAGATGTCAGCTCTCATTGCCTGGTTCATCCTGCTTAATCTGCTCACTGAAATTTTTTATACCTCAGGCTTCTCCAAGAGCAGAAATATGAGTGTCCTAGTTATTTGTTTATATGTGCAGTGATCTTGTCTGACACAGATCTCCGTTCCACAGCAGTGCCCCACCAAAAGCAAATGGAAAAAAGCAAATATTAAACAGATTGATGATTTACCTGTTTCCCTCCTTCATGACTCTGCTCCCATATGACTGGGAAAACCTTAATTAAAGCCAGGAATTACTTTTAAAGCAAGTGTAAGGTACGTCACCTCATTCACACATGCTTGAAGGTGGTCAAAGCCAGGTTGGATGGGGCTCTGAGCAAACTGATCTAGTGGAAAGTGTCCCTGCCCACAACAGGAGAGTTGGAACTGGATGACCTTTAAGGTCCCTTCAAAAACAAACCATTCTATGATTCTGTGACTCAAATTCTGTTAAGTAGGGGAAGGTTTGGAACTCTGTAGGTGCATTCCCAATAAAAAGATTCTGCTCTGTGCAGAAGTGGTGAGCTGCCACCAGCTAGTTTGGGACTGCTGGTGGATTTACTGTGGTTCTGCAACTATGGGATACACACATCAGTGACGTGCTTTCCTTTGAAAGCAGATATTGTGGGTCTGGGATGTGCCTGCTGAGGGATCAAAAACAGGAGAAGGAGACTCATGGCTTCTCTCTCTTAAAAAAGGGAGAGCTCTTCCACACTCTTCCCAGGTCTCATGTTAGAGGAAGAGTGGATGTTTCAGCCCTCAAATATGCAGCTACGAAGAACAGGATGTGCAGATAGGCTAAGACAACTGGGAGTCTGAGACCTTGGTTATTGAAATTAGGGTAGAGATAAATGCCTATAATACACTTGGGAAGAAAGGTAACACCACAAAGGAAACAAAGGGGACAGAGGTATTTAAGCTAAGTAGTCATAGATATTAGTAAATAAATGTTGAAGGTTAGAAAGATTTTTGGGGGGGGGAGTTTAACCAGCAAAAGTCCATACAGGTAACCCCCTCTGAAATGACCCAGAAGATGATAGTGAGGAAGAAATTAAACCCTGCAGGGAGACAAAAATTGACGGACTCGTGTTCTCTGTCCTTCTGCTCGTGAAAAAAAATAAACCAAACCCAATCTGCTTCTGTGTGATTGAAACTTGGAAAGCTAGGACAGGGATAATGAGGAGGGGACAGGAACACTTGGAAATCATTTTCAGGAGTAAAAATAGAAAGAGATAAAGGTTAAAATAAAAATAAAAAAAAAAAGTTTGAAATGCATTTCTTTGGAAATATGACCTGCCCTCACAGCAGGGAGCAGAAAGGAAAAGCTCAGCACCTGAGGTCGGAAAATGCAGGAGAAACACAACAAATGGCAAGTCCTTACATGTGGCACTTACGTGGTTCTGTGCAGAGAGGGCAAGAGGAAAAGTCACATTGCATGGGAGCAGAGCAGCTGATACCATCGGTGTTTGCACATCACCTCATTAACACCAGCCGGTTCTTGCCAGGTGCTGTCTTGTTTCGGGGCTGGAGAGAAGGGCTGGACACAGCCCTGCCACCACAGTGCTATTTTTGTGCATTAAAAAGAAGACTTCTGAATTAGAAAGGACATCAGCTGGCAAAAAGTAGCAAATTCCTTTGATTTCAGGAAAGGCTCACAGCAGCTCTCCGGATTCAGGTGTGACAAGCAGCCCTTATGCTTGTTTTATTCCCCAAAACAGCTGCATGGTGGTGAAGATGCAAAAAATGTTGTAAAAGGCAGCAAAAGCCCACTGTATTGTTTGTTTGTAGGGTTTTGTTGTTTTGGTTTGTTTTGTTTTTTTTCTTTTCCAGAGTGATTAATCACTTGTAACTCCAACTTAAGATGTTATACTCTTGGTTTCTCGAACATCAGGTCTGAAATATAAACAGAAAACGGAACAGTTCTGTTCCAGATAAAAGAAAGAAGAAAAAAAAAAAAAAAACATTTGAATGCCATTTTTCCAGGTCTCACTCAGTCTGACAGTCACCGTGGTCAGTTATGTGTTCTACCAGAATCTCATTATTGCAAAATGTAGTTATCTCAAATAACATTTTATTCAGCTGCTATCCCCATCACTCTGCTTTCAGGAGAAGAAACAAACACACAGTAGAGCTTCAATAGTATACATATAAACTGAATGCTTTGACGTGAGCCAGCACCTGCAGCAAGACGAGCTCACCTACGGCTGTCAGTGATGCTGTGGGTGTAGATGAATATGTATGCACATGTTTGGGATCTTAGTCCTTCCCACCACTTAACATAATTTAGGTTGTGGTGAGCTTCTCCTTCTTCTGCCTCCTAAGGCACCTATCTTTCTTTTTAAAAGACGCCACCCAGAAGAGCAAGCTCGCTGAAACTGGTAAGTCATTTGAACTAAGAAAGGATGAAGATAGAGAAAAACAGATTTAGAAAGAAAGAAAGAGTTATTTTGCATTAGAATAGGATAAAGGGATAAAGTAAGGGTTGGAAATAGATGTTGCAGATCAATATTGTTCTCTGTGCAAGGAGACATCTCAAATCTCCTAGCTGTCTGTCAGTCTTGACATTAGCTCATTATTGTGTAAAATTTTAGTTATTGTCTTCCTGTAATTGAAATGCATTGAAGAACTCCTGTTTGAATGAGGTGGCAAGATCAGCTGTCAAAAACTGACAAAAAGGAGGTGAAATACCAGATAATCTGTAACTTCATTAATGTATGGTCTTCTCCTTGATGATGGCATTCTGCTCTCACCATCGTATTGTTTAAATTACCTGGTTGAGACAAAGGTAACAATTACAGATATTTACTGCTAAATAAGGGAAATCCATGTTGTATGGAACTTCCAAAGTACTATTTCTTTTGTGCTGCATGTGGAAATTTGGATGCTAGTCTCTGAGCTTTCCTTGAGGATCTTGGCATATTAGTACCCATAATGAGGCGTGATGCAATAAAACCTTGTTGAAACAAATTATTCAAACAAGATGAAAAGAATAATCTGTTTGTTTATTTGCTGATCCCCTGCTCGACTTTCCAGCTCAGTGGCTTGCATAAAGTTGTCCTGTAAGTTATGGGCTTGTACACAGTTGTATTATGCTAATCACAGAAATGGAATTAGACTTTCTAATATGAGACTATTCTGACTTGTTTTGTTGGTTTGGGGTTTTTTTGGTTTTTTTTTGTTTTTTTTTCTCTTCCTGGGTAAAATCTCCATATGTCTGCTGCTTCTGAAACAGCAGGAGTTATTCCAGACAGTAGATGGGAAAGGATTGCTGTAGTGGTAGATTGTTGTAGTGACACTGCTCTTAAGATATGATGCCGTTTTCTGCACTCAGAATTGATTGGTTTGGGTCAATCAATAGATTCAGCTGCTCAGGTGGGTTTGACTGTCAGGGATAAGAAAATCCAGAAATGTTGTTTTCTTTTAAAAATCAGAAAAAAATCATGGATTGAGAGTATGCTGGAAATAAAAGATCCATGATAAACTGACTGGTGAGCTCCAGCCTTTTGGGAAGGAATGATTAGCAGGGAAGAAGTCTCTTTGGAAAGCCATGAGCAACACGAGACATTGTAGCTTTCCTGCAGGGTGCCACTCCAATGCATGGTCCAAGTGCAGAAATTTCTGGAAACAGCATTGCAGAGCAAGTAAAACGAAATTAAATTTGCTGTTAACCAGCACTCTGTTTGTTGGACATGACGGAGGATGGCTGAAGGAAAAGAAATCTTGCAAGCAGAGTGTTTGCTCTAAGTATGCTGAAGAGAACTACTAAAGAGCTAACAGAGGAAAAAAGATACAGGCATGGGCGTCTGTGGAAGTGTGGGTTGTTTGTTTTGGTGGCTGGGTGTGTTTTGTTGGGTTTTTTTTCTGTATAGTTTGAATTTCCAGGAGTGATGCTGGGACAACGATAGCAGAATCATTTTCAGAAGGAATGGAAGTTGTGGGAAGGTACTTGGACGGTTGCACAGCCTGGTTGTGCCAGCAATGCTTGTAAAGAGCAGAGGGATGGGTGGCACCCATAATAGACCATTAAAGTGTTTTGATTGTGGAGGAGTGTCCCACAAGAGAAAGATGACCAACCCTGCTCCCACGGAAAGCATCTGCTTACCTTCCCCTGGAGCAGTATGACTAAATTTTACATCCTGCTTGACTCACCTGAAATCTTGGCCCCCGTGGATCTTCTGCATGCCCTTTATCTGGCTTGGCTGGAGATCAGTGGTTCACTCACTCTGGATGACCTCCTCGTTGCTGTGAACTCAGGTAACCTTTTCCACAGACCCTTCAATAGTTGTTGCTCCTTGGACTTGGCACACACCCCTCTAATGAAACACAATGTCAGGTAGAGCTTGCTGGAGTGTCTGCGGTGGTTTAGACACAGTGAAATGTAATGAGTGAAAGGAGAGACTTCAAAGGACGTTTGAAGTGATGAATGTTTTGAATGTTTGGTGATGTTACACTTCATAGAAATTACCAGAGATGAAGGTGCATGGTAAGAGCTAGTGGGGGACGGCAGAAGGTTGTGGGTGTCCTCGTGGGTGTTTGGGATGTCCATTAGTGAGCTGGGATGCTCTAGCAGTTCTAAGCTTGCCTTGCTCCTTTTAACTCTCCTCTGGAGATCAGGCCTTCCCTGGTACGGTATTCTTTAGCCCTGCCATCTCTCCTACTGGTATTTATTTACAGATTCATTAAGTACTATTTTCCATAGTTAGTTTAATTAGGGACTCCTCAGCTCTGATAAAAGATTTCATTAAAGCCTACATAATCCCTGCCTGGCTTATTTGTTTGCAGACTAATTCTCCAGTCATGTTAATTTAATAAGACCTCTTTTAATATTCCTCTCCACCTGTGTTTCTGTGATCCTAGTGGAAAACTTCACTGGAAAACTTGGCCAACCTTTAGACAAAGGGACTGCCTCAAGCCCTAAATTTTTGCATTTGTTTCAGGCCTGCAATTTTCTAATAAAACTGAAATCAGTGAAATGGACCTCAAAATTGCAAAGGTCTAGGTGCTTCGTAGAGATGGGGGTCTAAGCTAAGCACTTGATTACTTTTTTTATTACTTATTTTTACTGTGAATATACACTCGATTAGATTTATGGGATGAAATCCTGACACCTAAAGACTATTTATTGACCCTGATAGTGGCACATACCACTAACTCTCAGGTCCCTAAATTGGGTGCCAATTTTTTCTGGTGTCTGAATTATTCACACAGACCTGGGGGAACCCTGGTCTCCTCTGAAGTAACAGCTGGAGGCCAGCAGGGAAACCTGGGACATCTCCAATAGCATCAGACTTCTTGATGTGTGCAGCTGTATTCTGCCATGGATGAGAACTTGACTGATGTAAAAGTCTCCTCTTTTACCATAGCAGAATCAGCATATTCTAATTAAATTTGATAGTTTGTGTTTAAGATAGCATCCACTGTGGAGAGCAGTACTTCTGAGGTTTGGCACTGCTATGGTGATTAACAACCAAGACAGCTCTTCTGGAAAAACAAAAATGTATTAGACCATGAGGGTTTAGTACTTTGACTGAAGTAAAATTTGTTCCAGTACTTATAGGGGGCTTATAAAAAGGAAGGAGAGCAACTTTTTACATAGGAGGACAAGGGGTAATAGTTTTAAACTAAAAGAGGAGAGATTTAGATTAGATATTGGGAAGTTCTTTGCTGTGAGGGTGGTGAGGTACTGGAACAGGTTGCCCAGAGAAGTTGTGGATACCCCATCCCTGGAAGTGTTCAAGGCTAAACTGGATGGGGCCCTGAGCAACCTGATCTAGTGAATGGCATCCCTGCCCATGGCAGGTGCATGGAACTAGATCTTTAAGGTCCCTTCCAAACAAACTGTTCTATGATGATTCCATGATTCTATGTTAGCTGACATTTTTGTGCATGCCTCTGTAATTTAAAATAGCAAGCAGCCATATAGTTGGGAGATTGTGTAAAATTCCTTTTTTATTGGAACTTTCAGAAAATTAAAAAACAAACATATGAAAATAATAGTGATAAGGTAGAGGAAGAAGCTGAACCCCTGTGAGGTTTGTTTGTTGGAAGGCTTTTCCCAGACACTGTACTTTTAGATGCTTTCTTGCATAAGCATCTTGTAACACAAGGCTGGCCTGTGTTGTCATGGAGACTTTCAGGTTACCTCATCATTTTGCTAGAAAAGACAAGTTTCAGAGCGGCTGTCATTGTGCTAATTTAGTCACGAGACCAGACTTCCCACTGGTGCTCTCCCCTCAATCTCATCCTTGTTTACACTAAATCTTGTTTATGCCATTGCAGGCATAAGAGTGGTTGCATGTTCTTTTATGAAGCTGTCTTCATGTGAATCCACAGGGCACAGAGCAATAAATTAGTGTGAAAAGAGATTTATGGCCAAGCTGAGAAAAGCCTACAGAGAGGCTTTTCAGTTTGAGGGAGGAAAAAAATCTGAGCTGCCATCGCCAGAAACCTGTTTGACTGTTTGTTCTGTCCTGTGGCACTGACTGCCCAGAGCCTGGGGAAAAAACATCTACACACTGTATATGTGATGTCTAAGATAAAACCTGAATAGCACCGTTTTTTCTCTCTGTGGTGATTCCACATTCAGAACTGTGTTCAAAGGATCCCCAGCTGACATTGGAAATGGTGAATTTGAATGCATTCCTTTGCAAAACGGTTTGCATGCACTTTGCTTTCTCTGCTCTCTGTTTATATCTCTTCTTCAACTGGGATTTGCCCTGCAGTTACATGGCAAAATGGGGATTACTCCTGGTGTCTGCAGGGTTGGCCTCAGGCAGCTTCCCACCTAGAGGGGTTTAAGAGATAGTCAACATCTAACTGTTACAAGCAGGTTCCAAACATGATTTTTGCTCTCTCTTGCCTCTCCACCTTCCCACCTCTCTCAGCTCAAGGTTGCCCTAACATCCACTCTAACCTTTACTTTTGGGAATTCACGAATCCTTCCTCACTTAATTCCTTGCTTTCACTGCTCCAAGCCTCATATGCCCTCAGACCTTCATGATGCTCTTGCTTGTCTCTTTTTGTTTTGCCTGTCATCTCCCTTCTGCATGAAACCATGGAGGTTATCAGATGCTGCTGGCCTTAGACAGTTATGAAGAATTTGCAGGGAAGCCAATCTCTACCCATAACCCCTCCCCAGGAGGTATGTGTAGGTGAAGGTGACAAATGACATGAAGCCCTCACAAGGCTGTTTCAGACAGACAATGTGGGAAGAAAATGGACCTCTGCTTGTCTGGGTTGCTGTGTCCTGTCTGCTGTCCCTCAGATTTATTTCACCTTTACAGGGCATAAGGATTACGTGAAACCTATTTCAGGCTGATGTCCTGAGAAGACTGTCCCTATGAGTGCTTTTTTTTTTTTTTTTTTTTTTTTTTTTTTTTTTTTTTTTTTTTTTTTTTTTTTTTTTTTTTTTTTTTTTTTTTTTTTTTTTTTTTTTTTTTTTTTTTTTTTTTTTTTTTTTTTTTTTTTTTTTTTTTTTTTTTTTTTTTTTTTTTTTTTTTTTTTTTAATTTATTTCTTTTCTTTTTTTTTCTTGTCCTCATCTAGAGGGAAATCAAAATGTTTCTGGGTTTCTGTAAATTGTCAGTGCTCATCCTCCTAATTGTCTCTTTCCAAGTCAACTTATCTCAGTGCTCATCCTCCTAATTGTCTCTTTCCAAGTCAACTTATCTCAGGACTCTGACATAAGACACCCCCCACACCTTGTGTTTCAGGGAGCAAGGGGATTACACTTTGGATTTTATCTACTTGGTGAAAAATATCTTTGCTTTCCCCCTCTGAATGATGCTTTCTTCCATGTTAAAAGACTGAGGGGGAAAAAATAAAACCCCAACTGATTCTAGGAAGATAAAAGGTTCCCCAATTGTCAAAGGCTCCTCCCTTCCTTTTTTTGCTTTCTAGTCTTCTCTTTCAAACATCTCCCCCACCTTTTGGTCCGATCAACACCCCAGACACACCATGATGCAGAGGGAGGCTGGGTGTCCATTGTGATTTCTATGGTTGGAGCAACACCCAAATCTTCACTAGCTAGAGCTACTGTTGGAAATAAGGCCAGATTTTCCTGCTAAAGGGATGATACATTTTAGTAGTCTCCCTGTGATTCCTTCTTACCTTCACCATGGTGCTGGAAATTCTGAGGGAAACATCATTCTTGACATGTGGGTCTAGGAAGACCCTGTCATTCTTGAATCTTAACTTGAAAATCTTCCAGGAATTGAGAAAATAATATTAAGTCTTCTGGGATCTGCTGCTGGTGTTCCCACACATAGCTTCCCACAAGTTTGAAATAGCACCAAATTCCTGGAGAAGCTCAAATCCATGGGAAGGAGAGTCAGGTCTAAACTGTCACGCTGATTGTTTTTGTAGGTCATCTTGCCTTCTCCCAGTTTAGGCCAGTGGATACCTATTAATTTACACCGCCTGGGAATAACTCCCAGAGACTCTTGAACAGCCTCATCCCATTCATCCTTACATCAGTGTTCAGCTTCAAGAAATACAATGAGGTAGGAAGGGAAATATTTGATATCTGTTCTGACCTGCAAGTGTGTTGTGCTCTGCAGTAGTGACAGCTTGGTTACTCTCAAGAGTAACCAAGGAGTTACCAAAGTACTATCTGTTCTCTCAGTAGTGTGGTGCAAAAACTTTTGCAGAAAGTGTTTCAGTTGCTGCTTCGCTGTGATGTGTCTAAGGCAGTGGTTTTCCCAAACCCAAAGAACCAGGTATGCAGGAACAAAAGAGGACTGGTTATGGTCTCAGTGCAAGATCCTAGGCAGGTTATTTAAGGCCTTTTGACATAACATAGTAGAAAAAGGTATCCCAATTTTAAATGCTTTGAATTTCAAATGTTTTGCAGGTGCTTAGTCCCACTAAGATACTTCTAGATCTCAGGAAAGCTAGGCTAGACTAAGTGCTTGATGGTTATTTTAAGCAATCTTCTGCATTTAACCAGCCACATAAATCTCACTTAGAAATGCCAGCATACACATCTGTAAAATTTGGCACGATGAAGCAGACTGCAGCTTTTAAAAAGTGACAGGTAAGATACCTTTTGTGGCTCTTTACCTGGCCCTTGTTGGTCTTCAAATGCAGCACATTAGCCAAATTATCCTACTAATGCAAATGTGCCTGTGGAATAGGCAGAGTTATTTCAACGTTCCTCTACCATCAGAGATAAAACCCCCTTAAAATGTATGAAATCCCGCAGTAATCTATTTCTTCAAGAGATCATCAAATCTCTTGTATATAGTGATTAACCAGAATGTCCCAATTGCTTTTGCCTCCAAAGAGCTTGGGAGGGATGGATGAAATGCTTTTGCTAATTGCCCACCCTGCTTGGCTCAGATGGGTGCATATGTACCAGTTATATTTATCTGGCAGGTGTTCCTTTCCTCTCTGTCCTTTGGACTTGTTGTTCCCTGTGCTGTTACTCAATCAAGGCTTATGGAAAAAAGGAATAAATAAAAGAAATGAGTAAGATGCTTAAGCAGCCTGTACCAGCACAGCAGTGTGGAAGGTACACAAGGATCTCTGAACATCTGACCTCTCCTTCAGAAGCTGCTGAATGCCTTGTTAGATAGGAAAGCTGAGGTGGAGGAATTAAGACCACGACGATTAAAGTATTACCTCACACTCAGATTCTTTGTTTATCTAAATGCAGAATTTAGGTAACATCAGTACCTATGCAATACCTCATTAATTTGATGTGTACTCTTCTTCAGAGCAAATCTACAAGGCAGGGAAGTTCTGGTGCCTTTTTTTTTTTTTTTTTTTTTTTAAGATTGGGTGCCGTAGGATGTGACAAAGAAGTGGTTTGGCTGATATGAGTGAAAAAGTCTGGCCTGGGCTGGGATTCAGATCTGTCTCTTGAGCAGTGAACAGGAAACTGCCACCTATCAGATTGCCAGCTCTGACTTCATGTCACTGGAATATGGCAAACAAAACTAAAAGATATCAGCCAAAGATGCTTAGAAACCCACTGTGAGCAGACAACAGTCCCGTGGCTCTCTTAAACCACCTCTGCAAACCACTGAGTTACCAGAAATGTGGAGCAGAAGAAAAGGGACAGATTTGGGCAGGATTTTAAGAGTTAGCTTTAGACACAGAGATTATGATAAGTGGAAAGTGTGGATAAAACCCCAGATGAGTTTTGATTTTATTAACCAATGGGCTGAGACTTCACTACAGAGCATATATAAGATCTCAGTGCTGACTTCCATCCTTTCTTTCTTTCTGTTGTCTGAGGATGCACATGTCTCTGTAATTTAGTGAGACAGGTGCTGTGCTGCCAGAGATTATGACAGCTCAGGGAATTTCTTTGAATTGTATGTGATATACCAGTTTATAGTTCCACAGCCAGCTCTGCAAGCTCATGTGGGCAAGGGCCTGACCTTCTGCTTCGGGATGCCATTCTGGATTCAAGAACAGAACACATTTCACTTGGGCACTGTGGTTGTCCACAGCCTCTTTCGAGATGGAGAATAATCTCATTCCCTTTTGTCCTTCAGTGAATGGAGCCAAAGGCTAGACATTCTGACTTCTGTCACCTGAAATCCTGGGAAGATTGCCATAATGCACTCTGCTTCAGCTTCCCTTCTACCTGTCA
The DNA here is from genome assembly GCF_003031625.1 of Empidonax traillii. Taxonomy (NCBI): domain Eukaryota; kingdom Metazoa; phylum Chordata; class Aves; order Passeriformes; family Tyrannidae; genus Empidonax; species Empidonax traillii. The sequence goes on from NW_020955853.1 coordinate 244,651, forward strand.
GCTTTACTGCTGTCTGACAGAGCACACAAGACACTTCAAAGTCAGACAGTGCTCAGGCAGCCACACTGGAGAGGTGGCAGTGACATATCTGCGGTCCCACTGATGCCCCTAACCTAATGATCAGGTTTTGTGTGCATGTGTGGGTAAGGCTTTTTAAATACCTGATGCCATTATGAAACACCTGCCTGACAACCTCAATGGGACATCAGAGGGCTTTAATTAAATGCTTGCAGTGCGTTCTGCCACATTGAGATGCAAGGTGCTGCAGAAGGCAAAATATTGTTACAAATAAAAGTCTGTCACAATCTGGGAGAGTGGGTGTCCATTAAAAAAAATTAATAAATTCTCTAGTACAGTCCCTTTCTATTGCACTCTGCAAGCACAGTGTAAGTCATGAACTCTAAGAGATTCCTCAAAGGCAGGTCCCTCACTGACGCAAGAAGCTGTCTCACACTAAGCAAATAAATTGTGAGTGTTAGACAGATACAGACCCAAAACCTGGGAATAATCTTGATTTTTTTTTGTTTGTTTGTGTTTCTTTCTTATTGTCTTTTGAGTGCTTACCTTGAGCTCAAGATCTGCCACAATCCCTCTGAATGGTTTTGGCTCTTTTTTTTAGGGAAATATGAGTTTTGATGTAGATTGTAACTAGAAAAGTTTGGGCTTTTAATTGTATTTGCATATCTACGTTGTATATATCTAGAACTATTTAAAACAGTTTTGAAATGTGGATTCAGTCAGCCAACATGCTGCAGAAGGATTTTTTGTAGAATGTTTATAATCATGATGGGTCTATCATTCTGCATTGTATTTGAAGTGCTTCAGTATGTCAAAATATCTCCAACAAAGGTGAAATCTGCCTCATGCTGAGACCATGAAGATGGCCTTATCTCAGCCACTGAGTCTGAAAATGACTTTCACAGAACCTGTCACCCAGAACATGAGATGGACATCAGTATGCTGCTCAGAGAGTGTTGGTATATCGTATCAGCAAACTGCTCAGCTTGCGAAGGATGAAACCCATGGATCCTGCTTGTTCAGTCACTTTCCATGCTGTGACTTGTTTTGCATTTGATATCCTTCTCTGGGTAAAGCAACTAGCACTTATGTGTCGCTAAGTGGTAGCCGTAAAGAAAATCAGCTACGCTTGTCTCTGCTATCACCAGAGGGGAGCAGTTCCTAAAGGCAAAAGAAGATAGTGTGAATCATCAGAGAAAATAAAATTCCCATCTCCTTTTGCAGAGTCCCCAGGCGTCATTTGTACTCCAGCACAATCTCAGCCAGTGGGAAAACTCTAGATATTATTACCACTCCTGTTTTTATTAGCCCCAATCTGGAATTAGCGCTGTGTGTGGCGCTATTTGTCACAGTGCTGTCTCAGAACAGACTGCAAACATCACGATGGGACACTGGGGCAGATAAAGTGAGGATCATTTGAGGCATATCTCGTGTTCTCATGCTGGGATAGTAAAGCTTGCTTTGATCTTTAATAACTTTAAGGTATAGAAGCCAACAGGTTCACGTTGCTCAGAAGGCATTAAATGAAACACTCACATGAAAATGCTCCCTTTTTCCTGTCCAGGAGAGGCTATATGGTGTACATTTTTGGGAAGCTATTGCAGAGCTAGCAGATGGCAGTGGAGAAGGTGAAAGTGGTGCTGGGAGACTGGAGTTGTTAAAGCAGTGGTGGGAAGAGATAATGGCTAAATGGTGGGGTTTGTACGGGGAAGTAGACTTGGGCTAGCTGGTAGAGGCAGGAAATCATTAAGATCTGTGATCAGTGATGTTGCAGCTCCTGTTTGTCCAGCATAACCTTCTTGAAGGAGATTCGATTTAATTTGGGAAGCTTCCTGATGTTCACTGAAAATTGAGTTTATCAAATTAATTCTGATTTTGTTTTATTAGAACTTCAAAACAATCTGCTCCATCAGTACTGAACACTTTTATAGGACAGTAAAGTTACCAGAGCAGTTAATATATGCACTAATGCAGAAGCTGTAAATATTTTCAGTGCAGTCAAAGTATCTTAAATAGCATTGCTATTACAGCATTGCTCATGCTGTTACTCCAAGAAGACGTTTATAATTCATGCGAATAGGTGTTAAAAGCATCTGTGCTTTTGGAAGTTTTGAATTGTAGTGATTTGTTCTTCTACCCTCGTCCTAATTTTCCTCTTTCTTCACTAATGTGTGGGGTCTAATGCAGAGTACCAAGCCATTAAAGCAAGAAATCTTGCAGGTAAAATGTAGGGTGGGGTGGCTCAATAGCTCTGCTTGCTTCCTGCTTCCTGTTCCACCACTGTTGCCTTTATTTCTCCAGGAAGGAGGTGGGATTGGGAATAATCTTGAAATGTTAGCTGTGCCATGTGTCCTCACACAGCCTCCTACTTCTACTTAGCCAATTACCCAGTCCACAGTAGAAATCAGCCCAAATTGATCTGAAGTTACTCATCACCCAATCAATCAGGTGAATTGGTGATACCAGCAGTTCTGTGCTTGCTGTTCCTCTTCCCTGCTCTCCACTGATTTCCAGTATCACCTACACATTTTGGAGGTGAGAAAGTGTGAGGAGAATTGGTGCTCTGGGGAGGGGAGGTAGATCAGGAGATGAACCTGCTGAGATAGAGATGATGGGAGGAACTGGGATGGGTGGACCTCAGACTGATGGGAATAATGGGCTATCAGAATGGTTTGCTCTAAAAAAACCCAGGAACCACTTGATTGGGAGTTTCTTTTTTTGCATTTGGAAACATAGACATGTTCCAGTAGTGTGCACCATAGATGAATCTTTTTGTGAGAAATGCCTAAGTAGAGTTATTTTTCTTCTGGTCTGAGTGTTTGTAGAAAGCAACCTTTTTTTGACAGGTGAAGTAAACCAAATTTTTAAGCTCTTTGAGTCCTTTACCTCAAATATTTATTTCTAAATCTCTTTCCTGTTTGTCTTTGTGATCCATTCAACCTGCTTATACACTAACTGAAAAATGTTTTGTAAAGACCTGGATTTTATAAAAATGCTTTCTGTGTTGTGCTGTGAATCTTGAATTCGGGACTGAACTCAAACCATTTTAAGAATAACTTGAGAGTTGTTCTTGAGAGTTCATTAGTAACAGGTCAATTAGTAAAGATGAAGATAGACATGTTGAAAAGGGACAGAAATCAGTGAATGCAGATTTACCTATGTTTGTCTGGGGAGATTTTATTTTAGAAGCAACTACAATCAAGCACTTTAATTTCAGAGTTGTCAATCTGAAGTGTTAAAAATTCACAGAGATAAATTACCCTGGGTTCTTTTTCTATTTTAACTCTAATTTTGTAGGGATTATACTTGAAAGATTTTTCTCTAACAATAAGCATTAAATATGCTAAGTGAAAACTGAATTTTCACTTGGAATTTCTGTTTCTGCAGTGGGGTATTTTAAGAAAAAACAGTAAATATTTTCAGGCCCAAAAAGAATAGTAGCACTGCAATGTTTGTTTGAATTTCAAGAAAGCAATTGCTAAATAAGGCTAAGGTACATGTTCCATCAGTGCTGACTGTTAGTGATGTGGAGGATTAGCTCTCGAAGGGACTATGTGCATATAGAGCCACGTGCCTTCAGGACCGGCTGTTTTATAGTAATGACCAACACACATGTTGTGCCTGTGGTGAGCTCAACCTGCATTTAAATAGCAATAATTACCACCAATTTATCATGGTAGAGAAGCAAGACAAAAGCTTAGAGCTTGGTTCTACATATGGCTGTGTGAACAAGTATGTGATGAGGTAGACAGTTTTCTATGTGAAATTTGTCCTTATGGTAAAGGCACTAGCACAGAATTTAAAAAAATAAAAAATTATTAAAAAAAAAAGGCAACTTAAGCAATAGTGGTTTTTTTAATAGCTACACCTTCATGCTAGTCTGACATGGCTACCTAATCTGTTCCAGACATCCTTTTATATTAAATGTCTCAATAATGGAAGATGATTTCCGCATGCCCATTACTGCTACAAAGATCTAATATATAATCAATATGATGTACAGTAAAAGAAAACCAATTATTAATGAATATGTTAATGGAAAAGAATCAGTTAGGAAGATGGAGATTGCACTTGTCCATTTCTTTTGTGTGATCAAATTCCAATGTATCATGTGGAACATCCTTCAGAGTTCTCTAAGGAAAAATGAATAGGAAAAAAAGAAAGAATCTTGAATATAGAGACATGAAGACTTGAATATAACTTGGGAGATTTAGTAGTCTATAGTCAGTCATTCAAAATTCAAACTAAGCCTCATTTTTGAGTTAGTTTTACTGTCTTATATCTGTGAGGAAGAAGAGTGTGGATTGTGGGAAAAAGTCTTTAGTACACCCACAACATTCCCCGTAGCAATATTATTATGCAAAGCTCAAAGACTAAGGAAAATTCTAACTAAATATCTTTTTTGGGGGCTTATCTGTCTCAAGAAGTTGTCTGGTGTGTCCTTTGCCCGTGGAGTTTCTCCAGAACTGTGTTTTTGTGTTAGTCAACGTATGTCTCTTTGGGACTGAACTTGGAGAAGCCTCAAAAGGTCACTTGGAGCAGGATAAGCACCAATGGAAGAGGTTGGGAGTGATGTACTGGCTGTCCATGCTGGGTTTCACCTTGCAATAACTTTCCTGTACTGCCCAAGACCTGACTGTAGACAAAAGTAGGTTGTCAGGGAGCAATTTGCTTTTACCATTGCAGGACAGGGTTTTCCATGTCTATTCATAGAATCATTGAATGGTTTGGGTTGGAAGGAACCTCAAAGATTATCTAATCCCAAACCTCCTGTCATGGGCAGGGAAACCTTCTACTAGACCAGGCTGGTCAAAGCCCCATCTGGACTGGCCTTGAAGGGAATGGGAGTTAGTCCACAGCTTCTCTGGGCGACAACCTGCGAACTTCTGATTCATTGCATTTTATCTGCAGTTTGTAAAAACCTCGTTTTTTCTGTATTTATCGAAACAAAAAATGGATTTTCTATATTTTTGGGGACCTATTTGAAATCATTCAGATGTAGGATGTATCCTTAGTGAAACAACAGTGAGTTTAACCTCATCCTCAGACTAATAGCTTGCATATTATATACTATTTCACTCTAAAGAAGCATCTTTGCAGGGAGAAATCTTCTTACACAATTCTTTCATTGCATTATTTTGGCAGGGTTTCTTTTTCTGCTGTATCTCAAAGATCTTGAGAAAGTTAGTTCTGGCTGTATCGTGTTCAGTGTCTTGCCACAGGCAATAATCCTGTGATAGCCTGAAATTCATAAATCTGTCAGGCACCAGCCTAACATATCCCAATATCATGGGAGTTCCCAGTCTGTGTGTGGGATAAAGAGCAGATCCATCATTGGATTATATCTTTATAAGTTTGTCTTGCAAGAATTCACACTATAATCTGCAAATATCTTAGCACAAGGCTATACACAAAGCAAAGCCAGCTCTTGACAACTTTAATTAAAAAAAAAAAAAAATCCTTGCCTTTCAATCCCTACCTTTCACAAACTTACAGAACATATTAGTCACCTTGCTGTAGAGCCTATTAATATTTTCTATTGTGATTGCAAAATCAGTTCCCTTCTTGAACCAAGGCAAAAATCCTTCTTGCAGGTGAAAAAGCATAAGCTTTAACAATATGAGAAAATTCATTTCTTATTGCCATCTGCTTCTGGGATGTGAAAAGGAAGGGGGTTGATACTGTGTGGGCTTTGCCTTTGTGCTTTAGTTAATCCTGCTGTGATAAAGTCCCACATCTGAAGTAGTGACTGTCAGCAGTTCCTCTGCAATAATGCACATGAAAAAGCAGGTGAACAAAAGACATACAAAGCCAGAAGGAAAGTGAAAATGCAGAAATTTCAGTTGTAATATTGCATGCCAGGTTCATGAGCAAATTAAACCTTCTCTGTTCTCACATCCACTGCTGATTTTCTACTTTCTGGAGAGTTTCATAGGAAAGACAGTCCAGTGCTGTGTGGAAAAACAGGAGTCTGACTCATTTCTGTGTCATGGGTTTCTGTCATGACCTCTGGCTTGTCACTCAGGCCCTCTTGCTGAAGACACTGACTTACCCCAGAATGAGATTTCAACAGCAGATTTGTGACACAGGTTTCTTTATTCAGCAAATAAGAAGCCTGTGTATCCATGGTTAACCAGAACACTGTGAGATGCAACTGCCTTAAACACCCCTATATGTTATGTGTGTTGATGTGTGTGTGTGTGTATGTATATAAATCTTATCTGAAAAGTTCTTAGGAAAGCAAAAACAACAACAACAACAACAAAACAAAAACAAAAAAACAAAAAGGATCCCAAAAGCACATTTTCCTTTTCTATGAAATCTGATTTCTGAGACTGTAATCCTTTGTTTCAGTCTTCTAGACTGTACAGCATGGAAGGAAAGAGTCACCACAGGTATCAAGAATTGTTCTGAGTGTTGTGAGAGATGATTGGCATTGAGATTTGAAAAATAAAAAGTCTCATTCTTCTCTAAGATAGCAGATGGCATTTTGGTCAAAGACAGGGCAAGATCTTGTGACAACAAAGCTGAATTTTTATACCATTTCCATAAGGTGTTGGTCTTTATTGTTCCTGAAAACTGTCAAACAAACTGAGAAGAAAGGATCATGAACATTTATTTTAGAAAGCTCTGTATGAAAAACCAGACTCAGCTGACCCAGTTGCAACCTCAAATAGGGTCAGTACAATATCTTTTAGAAGATATTTGACCTAGTTCAATGACTGTTTAAAGAATTCAAAGGTAGGAACACAGTAAAGGGAAAGGGTTTTCCCTGCTGCACCGAGTGAAAGGGTCTAACGTCATGGAGTAGCTAAGAATAGATGATTTCATTGTTCCCTATGGTCTTATCTTGGAAACCACAAATGCCTACAGCAGGAGATCTGTGACCTTTGCTAAACTTTGCAATCCTCTCTTAGATTTAGCCTGAGAGTAGCTACACTGCCGTATTTGTTAATATCGAACTCAATTCCCATGAAAAAACTAAGTCTATGTCAATGGAAAATGTATTTTTAGCAGAACAGCTTTCAGGATCTCTGTGTTTACTGATATAAAGGTTAAAAATGAAGTCTATGATAATCCAAGGACACTAAACTTTGAAAATAGATGTGAATGTTTGGCTGGTGGTTGACTTTGGACTTGTGTGACTCAGGTTGTGTGCCCACTGAAGAAGTGGGAGATGGTACCTGCAGCAGGAGACAGTTCTACCTATACTGGAAAACATCTGATCTTCCCGGGAGCACAGTGCCTCCTCTGGGAAGAGCAGGAGCTGGGAAGTATCCCAGAGTTTGCTGCTTGGCTCCGTGGTTTTGATCCTCATGGCAGATAAACTTCCCTGCCATATGGTTTGCAGTGGTCATGGTGGCTGTGGAATTATATTGAAGTGTCTCTAACTGACACCCAGACAGAGCTGGGCACTCTGTGTCTGGAAAAGGAGGATTTCAAGATGACTGACCCTTTTAAATTATACAGTGGGTTTCCTGAATAAAATGAAATATGACATGAAGTAAAAACGAAAGAGCAATACATATTGTTAAATATGGACACTAGAATGCACTGAGGGTGGAATTCAGGGCTGAGGGCTGTGATTTAAACACATCTATGTGCTGTGCTCTCTCTGCTCAAGAAGTTGTTTCTACCTTAACCAGAAAGAAGATTCTGAACAACATTATTTGTTTCTTTTGCTGGAAGTACCTTTCTTAATTTATTTTATCCAGCTGGTGCCAGATATTGTCCTTCTATAAGGACTATGAGAGGCAATAAATACCTGCCATGCAGACAGCCAACTCGGCCAAGGCTGGTGATTTATTTTAAACAATTGCTTTGATTTTTTTCCCTCAAGATTTACTCTTTAGTAGGAGATGACACTGTTGTCTTGTGCCATTAATGTTCTTTCCTTCCACTGGCACAGACTGTTAATTAGAGAAAGAAGATAAATTCAAAGCCAGGTGGAAATCAATAGATCTTGATTTTAAAAGATTATTGGCTTTGTATAAGGCTTAAGCAGTTTTATTTCACTACAAAAAGAAAAAGAATTATGGGTGGTGGTTTTTATAATTTTTGTCAGCCGAGTTTCAATGCTACTAATGCCACAGTAGTGTTTTAAACATCTGACACCTCAATGCCTCTTATTTAGTCATGTCATTTTTAGATGCTTTTTTTCTGACTTTGGAATTTCTGGATGTTGCTATATATGCTTTCAGTTTTCATCACAATGATTGCTTTCCTGAAACTGCCTGACTTGTGGGGTTTTTTTTCTCATTTTTCTTCAGATTTTTGAGAGGTGAAGCATCAAATTACTAGATTTTATCCTGACAGAAAATATTAAATTCTTCTTCAAGGTGCTTGAGGGTGTCTGGTTGTGTCAGAACCAAGAAATATTATTTACTGCTCAGTGATCCTTTGGGCCAAGGGAACATCTACCCCTTTTAAACTGTACCTGAGCAACAGCATGAGAGCTGTGATGGGAGGAGGAAATACAGCAGCAGCGATCCAGAAATCATTGCTGCCTTGACCATTCCTCCTTTGGTTTGCTTCAGAGCCAGAATACTGGGTATCTAACCTCTTAGTCAGAGCACAGAAAACGGTGATTGCAAGTGGGAGAAGACATAGACAGGAGAAGGATTCTTGACCTACTGCAAAGACTTGGTTGTGTGGATGATCTTCTGGGTGGACTGCAACTCTCTTTTTTCAGCACATTTGATTCTGACAAGTTTAGTGTGCACATAGAGACTCTCCAAGCAGGCTGTAGGCAACTTGAAGGGTGCACAGCAATTCTTTCTTGGCTCATACACACAGTAGTTCCCTTAGTTTAATGAGCCAACAGGATAAGCATTAATATGCTCACCACAGTGCTTCTGTTGTTCTCATCAATCAGACAGGGAAGAGCTCATCTCCATTGCTCCCTGGAACAGCCTGAGCCCTGTTGCTGCCATCTTTTGATTGCCTGTTTACATTTTCTCTCTTGAATTCTCACTAATAATACAGCTCTGCTATTACCTTTCTGTCTTTGTTTTCACTTTTCTGGTCTTGCACGGTTTTAACTCTTGGGTGTTCTTACCATGAGGATGGACATACTCACCACCACCTCCCAACAGCAGCTTATTTAGAAAAGCAGAACCAGGGCTACACAGCTGTTCTGCACCAAGCTGGGTCTTGGTTCACAAACAGCTGAGTCCTTCAGCCAAGGGTAATCAGAAAATAAGGAAAAACTGGGCACTTATAAATTAAAATAGGTAAGTGTCCAGAAAAGCTCCTTCTAGCCCTCCAGGCTGTAGTGATGAGGCCTAGAGTAGATATTACTCTAAGGGTGGTGAGGCACTCAAAACAGGTTGCCCAGAGAAGCTGTGGATGCCCCATCCCTGGAAGTGTTCAAGTTCAGGCTGGATGGGGCTCTGAGAAACCTGGTCCAGTGGAAGAAGTTTCTGCCCATGGCAGAAGAGTTGAAACTGGGTGCTCTTTAAGGTCATTTCCAACCCAAGCTATTCTATTATTCTATGATTCTGTGATTTCATTTTACAATAACTTGTTATGGACAAATTTATAACCTGCTACTACTGGAGGTGTGGAAGACAATATCTGATCAGTGAAGTCAAATTTATTTTGGCTTTTTGTGTGTAAACTGCTTTATGGTCCATTCTTAACATGATCAATTTGCTAATAGACTGCCAGTATGATTGTATCTGTAATACTCTGTGATCCATTTGAGACCCTTCTATTCTTCCAGTACTCTTTGAAACTGGACAGGGCTGAGGATTGGTTTCCAGTGGAAAAGGTAATGTCCAACTTTCTCCTTTCTCCTATGCTGTCTATCTTCTGGACAGAAAGCTAAAATGCTCTTTGTGTTACGCTTGGAGTAAATACTATGGATCTGATGGCTGTGTGCATTAATCACTGCTGCTTTGCTGACTTGGATTTATACTCGGAATCACTGTATGGATTGTCTAAGATGACACCAGATTGGTTCTCTGAAATTATACTGTACAAAAACAAACAGAACCTGTCTCCAACCAGAGGCTGATCTCTGAATCTTTTCCTCTCTCTTCTTCCTCTCTGTGACTTCAGTTCAACATGCATTGGGTAGGAATAGGCTCACAATGTCATGTGTTAACCAACCATGCAGATGTGATGCCTGGCAAAACAGCAGGTCCAGTTGTACCCTGATCTTCTTTTTTTCTTCAGTTACCTTCACTCCTGACCCCTGAGCCCTAATGTGAAGAGCAATTTACTGCCTGATTCTTGGCTGTTCCTATGGCTATTTTAGTCTAGAAAGCTATGCCTAGAGAGTGTGAGTTTGAGGGGGAACAGGGTCCTCAGAAAAATAGTGTCATATAATGGTTTGGACTGGAAGAGATTTCAAAGATCATGATCATGATTCCAACTCCTTTGTCTTGGTCAGGGACACCTTCCATTACCCATGTCATAGAACTAGGGTTGCTACAGTACTGTAACAGTGGGACCCTTGGCTTCCAGAGAGCAGCTTGTATCAGTTCCAAAGCTGGACAAGGAACACCATATGCACAGTGGGAAACAGATTATTCAATACCTATCTCTGCATGTCAGAATTGAAAACCAAACTGTGTGGCTTTGCTGGAGTCTGGTCAGTGGGCAAGGGGTTTAGAGCTAATAAGTTGGGCTAAAACTCAAATCTTTTTCATTGCTGCCCTGGGTCAACAAGGTCTTCACAGCAGTGGAGAACTGTGAAATGGGAAGGAGAGTTTCTGCATAACAGAGTAGGGAACTGATGATTTGAAATACAACCAGACTGCACTGTTTTATCAAGGGAGAGAGGAAGATGCACTTTATCACTGGAGCTCTTGCTGACTTTCCTGTTTGTGTCCTGGTCTGACACCACACACATCTGAGGTCATGTCAGGAGCTCTCTGAAAGAAAGCAGGGGTCTCTCTGCAGATAGAGACCTTCTGTGAGACTAATCAAGATGAGATAATAGAAATTCTGTGTAATTCAGGGGCTGCCTTGGAGGTCCTGCTAGGGTGCATAGAGGTAGCTGGACTAGCACCTTTAGATGTCTCAAGGTAATTTGACTTTCCATTAATGAAGTCCCTACATACTCCTGGAGGCAGAATGAAGGCATGAGCCAGGGCCTGGTGGAGCTGCCCTAAGGCTGATGATCAGAGCTCATGATCTCTGTGCTGGATCTTGGTAAATAAATAACTTTTTTTTCTTGTGGACTAGACACAAGATGATCAAAGACTGGAAAAATGCAGATTAAAGTAGACTTTTCTAACATGAAAGACACATTTTGAAAGGGGTGAAAAAGGCTATTACTATGTCATGCACCCTGTAAAAGCATTCACAGATGGGATATTTTGATGAAGCATCTGTCCCATCCAAATGTAGCTGAAGCAGTTGGTTGGTTCCCACTGAGACCAGAGACACACTTGGCAGGATTCTCACAAAATGTTCATGTATTGTGAATGTATCTGCCAGCCAGCCATTTGAACTGTCACCACTCTCTGCTACAACGCTGCAGCACGGCAAGGGCAGGGCCATGGGCACTGAATTTCAAGGCATTTGTCAGAGCTGTCCTCTTGGTACTGTCTCAAAAACAGAATGCACGCCAGCAGTCAGGTTTTGTTCAGAGGGAACATCCAATTGCATTACTGTCAGCCTCTCTGCAGCATTGCAGAGAGCTTGTCCATGGGTCCTTCCTAAGCCACTGTCTTAGGAGAAGGCTTACACACTGGAGAGGAGAGACACCTGATGATTTATATTTATGCATCTATTTATTTTAAGTTTTATAAGCAACCCTTAATTCAGGATGATGTACTTATAGAGCAGCAGTGATTCTGAGGAGAGAAGCAGCATAGTGTCAGACAGACTTCACTGGCTTGTGCTGTATAGCTATTAAAAGTCTGGATCGCAGCAGGAACTTGGGCATGGCGAACGGATGCATCCAGGAGGGGTGGAGCGGTGGAGGGGACTGTGCATCCCTAAAATAGGCACAGAGTTTGATGCAGCTCTTCATGACACCCAAATTAGAATGGCTGTGGGTGTGTGCCTGACAGGTTGTCCCTGCTGAAGATGTTACTGCACCACTGTCATCCATGAAGACTGAAAATAGGTAGAAAACCTGGAGAATAACTGTATTTTTAAAAGATGGCTAGAATGTCTTAAAGGCAAGGAGAAGACCACTCTGGTCAAGTGGCATCATGTGCCTCAGGCATCCAAATTTGTGGACACTTTCAGAGGGTGATTCCTCTGTTGAAATCTTGCACAGGTCCATGTAGATATGCCTCCAGTTGCAGTCTATTGTATGCTCTAATGCATGCTCTATCCTTCAGGGTCCTGAGAGCTATTTTAACATTTAGTTTTGTTATGAGCAGTTCCTACAGTTCCCAGAAATGAAACCAGCCTTGATGCACAGATCCATGCTCATTTTAGCTGAGCTCCCGAAAGCAGTGTTGCTGCATGGCACCACAGCATTTTTTAAAGTACATACCAAGAATGATTGTAGTAATGATTATGATTGCTGCTTAAACAGGTAAAGAAGGCACGTTTTTCTGCTATTATTGTGGATTTTGCTTCAAAAGCAAGATGTCCGTGGTGAACTAAATGAGGCTTTGCAAAGATTGAGCAGTTGAATTTTGATAGAATAATTGCTTACCTTTTCTAAAAATGAGACTTATACATATGTATTAGGATTGAAGAATCCCTTTGTGTGAGGTGCACTCAGGAAACTGAAATTACTGCCATATTAAGACTAACACAGCTTCGGCAGTTACTCGTGCCAATATAACTAACCTCTTCTTTAATTAATGTTTGAATATAATTAAGCAACAGCACAGTGTAAACCTAGTGGTGATTTTATCATTGAAGAAACTTTCATTTCCATGAAGAACAAGAGCAGTGTTAGAAAGAATAAAAAATACATGAGCCCTCTGAGATGATGTGAGTGTATTAATCTATATAATGCCTACCATACCTCATTCTCTGAAACAACAGCACCAGAAGGTGGTTTTCTTTTCTTTCCCTTAATACACTGACCATCATTAAATAGTTCAATACAAATAATAAAGTATTTATCTCAATCACTCCATATCTTCACAAACAATCCTTGTAGTGTCATGTGAATTGCCAGTATAATGTGTGATGAAAACCAATAGGTACAAAACATCAAAAGTTAGGGTGTGCAGTTTGAGAGATATAAGTAACAATATAGGAAAAATAAAAGCCTGTTTAGGCTTAAAAAATGCTTTTAAAAAGCATTTTTAGGAACCCAGAAAAAGCTTCCATGTAAGTTTGTTGCTAATGCAGAAGAGACACTATTTGACCTCTCTCAAGGTCAAAATACTGTGAGTTTCAGGCTGTTTATTTAGAAACATAAACATGTATTTATTTTAAAATAAAACATGGGCTTTCTTTGACACAAAGTTGTCAAGTCTGCCGTGTGTCTGGATTTGATTTTCAATTGAATCAGGTTCAGTTTACAATGTAACAATGTTTATCAAATGTGTTTTCCTGAAATGTCTTGTGTCTTTAATGAGGAAGATAGATGAGTATAAACTGCCAGAAAGTTTCCTGTGGGAAAAAATAGTGGGATATGATGAGAATAGTTCAGGAAAAAACAGCGAAGAAAGGCAGGCTAAATTCTGTGGGAGCAAAAGTTTGTGGAATACGATAAAAAGGTGATGCAGCCAAAAGGAAGACATTAAAATTCATTAAAGAGTTTGGATGACAAATACTAAGGTTTGGGCAGGTGAGATATTTCTTACCTAAATGATTATTCCAAACCTAATGAGGTGAGAATGAAAACCTCAGAAAAAGGCAAAGACTTCAGTAGCTGCATTGATGGAGAACAGGTGGCCAAATGCTTGAGGTGGATGGTCCATGTTTCTAGGTGCTGCAAAAGCAGAAATCAGAGAATTTAGATATGGCTTAGATGCTTTGAATGAACAGAGGATATGCTACCATGGCTGTGGAAGAAAAAGGATGACCAAATAACAGATATTTTTAAGGCAGGAAAAGGCCATTAATGTACCAATGTATATTCCATGCATAGAACTGCCCTTGATCCTGATCAACAACTGCTGTACCCAGTTGCTGTCTGAGCTGCAGACACAGCTTAGATGGAGATGTCAACCAGTGACAAAAGAAGGTTGGAGAAAATTGTGGTAATTTTATCATTATTATTATTATTATTATTATTATTATTATTATTATTTATTCAATCTTGTTGGAAAATCCTACTGAAAGTTGTATTTGATTTCTCTGATCTTGCCACACATAGCTGTAAATGAATCTGCCAGACATGAATGAAAATTGCACCTCCTGTTAGATTTGGCTTTTGGATGACCACATGGAGACGTGACAGGAAAACTGGTCAAAGATTAGTTCAGCTGTTGGGAACTGCGAGGTTTGGGAGACAGAAATGAATGCTGAGTGATTGCTTGTCATCAAAAGAAAGCCCAGACATGTCAAAGGGGTGAAATGAGCACAGGTCCTGGGGGGACATGACCAGTGATGATGTGTTCAAGAAGACACAGCAGTTACAGCACAAAACAACCTAATGAGAGCTCAGTGAAACAACTGAAGGAAAAGAGGACACTTTGTCATGACAGATGAATGAGACACATCCACCAGCAAATGAGTCCATCAAGATGGTTCTTTTATGACAACAGAAGAAATTAAACTGCAAGGATGTTGTTCCATTGCTAAATAAAACAGGGTAGGCGTTGATCTTTGGTCCAGAGTTCAAATGGCACAGCACTATTTGTACCCACACAACTCCCCCTCCCCTTCCCTCAACTCACTTTCTTCAGGGAATGGTCCCAGGCAAGTGCTCTTCCTGAACTTGACTGAAAGGCTACAACTGACATTCTAAACAAACCAGAACAAGTTTGTGCTAACAATTAAAGCCAAGAACAATTGCAGTTAATGTTTAAGTTTGTCATGGCACCGTTTTTATGTACTAACACATCTCGCCCAATGAAACAGGGCGTTGAGGCCATCAAATATGCAAAATAGACTGTGCCATCAAAGTTTGAGTACAGGAAAAAGGGCTCATACATTCAAAGATGGGAGATGAAGGCTATGTTCCTGCTTTACTTGGGAGACAGGCATGAATATGACAGGCATTGAACAGGGAGGACAGAATTAGGCTGAAAATGAGCCAGTCAGAAACCTCGGAGTGATGGGGTCAAGGGGGCAAGCCAAAGAGATAGAGATCAAGGGCAGGGGAGACAGCTCTGAGTCAGCAGCACTGGAAGGAAATCAAGTGAATTTCTCTGTAATGACCTGGGGTCCTTTTATATCATCTCTCTGCAGTGCTAGCAGCAGCAGTATTTGCTGTAGCAGATGTGGATTTAATTAATGTGCAGCTTATTTCTCTCTCTGGGTCACTCTGAAGCCTCAAATGGAGGGTGAGAGTGTGTGTGGGGGGAATTGTCTACAAATTGAAGTGGGGTAAGAGGAGACAGTAGGGTCAGCCCTGGAGGCTGTGAGGTGGAAGAAGCAGCGATTGTTGCCTCTCACCCTCATCCCTCAACTGAAGTTGAGCTCAAGAGTAGGAGTGAGACATAGTTGTTTTTTTTTTTTTCTGAAATTGGAGCTCTGGACATTGTGGCCAGAACAGTCATTGAGGGACTTTTACAGCAGCTTGTTAAGCTCCAGACTGGCACATTTGCATGGCTGTGTAGGTCACTACAATATTTGTTTTCCACTCATCTTCACTTTTGTGAACTCACTGACATCCATTTCCTCAAGGGGTGTTCCCCTAGAGAGTGCTTTCTGATAGCAAAGAGATCTCACAGAAATGGATTTAAGGTATGATGTCAGAAGGCAAGGTCTACTTTTTTCCTATATATGTATCCACTTTGCCTCTTGCAGACATTTTGACAAAGCTGCCACAATTGGCTTCTATAAATGCGATTCTAAAAAAATACTGAAAATTAAGACCCTGGGGGGAAATACCAAGATCCAGCTTTGGCAAATTTTGTGGGATTAGGAGGTAAATTTTTAGAAACATATGAAGATTTTTATTTTGACAGATAGACATATGTCTGTTGAATGGGATTGCAAATGATTTTAATGAAAGAATTCATTCTTTAAGAAGAATTGGAGTGTAAAGTGAGACTGGAATAAGCATTTCTATTTGAATACCCTTCCTGCAAGGTCAGTGTCTGATATTCACGGCAGAAAAACTTTGTGTACCATATCAGACAGGCTGAAACAGAGGTAGCTGGGCTTTCTCAAAAGGGGATGAGCCTTTCAAACATCTTTTTGGCTGATTGCAGGGATAGGTGCAATTTCAGAAGAATTTGTGACGGAAACCTAGAATTCAATTTCAAGTAGGAAGATTGTAAAATGCTTTCTCAAATGGGTTAGATTTTTCCCCTCCCTTCCTTCTACGTTTCAGAGAAAGTTGCAGGGAGAAGCTGTGAGCAAGCTCTCTCTTTCCCTGGTATGCAGAGAGAGAACATGTTTACAGACATGTACAAGGCCTCCTCAGGCCAGAGAGGGCAGGGGAGGAAAGAGAGAAGATATAAAAACCCTTGGAGAAGGTGGGACATTACTCCTTCTCCCTTGTGGGCCCAGTGCATAGAACATCATTAAGAAGTGGTCCTTGCATCTGAAGCAAATATGCTTTAGCTCACACTTATGCAAGATTGGTGGAGAGCAGTTTCAACTGGCACATATGACTGAATGGAAAATGACAGCAGCACTGAAAAATGGCTAAATAAGTGGCTGAGAATAAATTAGTCGAGCAATACCAGTAGAAATGTTGGTTAAGAGTGGACAGTTCAGGACGAAGGCTTAGGTAAGTCTGTAGGGACAGTATCAGCAAAGATTTCTCTGACTCCTCTGCTTGTTACTGTCTGCATTTTTAACATAATTTCACAGCTCACATTCCCCATTGAACCTCCTCCTGCTTCATAACCCTTCCATGATGACACCAGACTTTGGCCAGCCACAGGTCTATGGGTTCATAATCTGACATGGTTGAAAGGAAGCTCTGCAAAGTCCATTTCCAAGCTCCAGTGTGAGGCTCCAAAGAGTGAATGATTACCCTCCGTGGCCAGTAATTTCATAAAGCTCTCTCTGCTGTAGGTTGTTGGCATAATAATTAGTTGGACTGAATTCGGCTTGGCTGATTTATAAGAGGAGAAGACAATGAAGTATTTTGGCTCCAGCTATGGGGTCATTAGTTTTTTAATTGCCAAGGCAATGCAGAGCTGTCTCTGATAAATGATTTCTTGTCCCCTCTCTCTTTCTCTTTAGAAATATCTCATTTGCTAAGTGGCTGCCCCCCTCTTGAAGCTCAGCCAGGTAACAACAGAAAGAGATTATATTGAAGGGTTCATATTAAAAGTACTCAGAGCTAAAACCATTGCCAAGGGCTTATTCAAAATCAACTTCAGGGGCTTGATTCCATGGAGGATGGGTTTATTTCCCATCCAGAAACCAAATATGAAGTAACATTTATGAAACTCCAAAGTTTCTAGTGTCAGAACAGGGAATGACAGTCCTACTTCATAACTAGGGATGAGCTGTGTTCGTCTGTAAAGACATCAGGGACATGGTTTAGTGGTGAACTTGGCAGTTCTGGGTTTACACTTGGACTCGATGATCTTAAAGGTCTTTTCCAACCTAAATGATTCTGTGATTCTGAGAGTGACCTTTATAATGAGGCTATTAATTTATATAATGGTTCTGCTATGGAAATTCCTCTCTAAGGTTGAAAAATATTTTATATAAAGAGAGAGGGATGAATTAGTATTACTGTTGCATTCTGTGGGCCTAAGGACTTATGTAAAGCAAGGTCTGTAAGGTGAAGTACAGGTAGTGTCTCTTAATAGACTTACCAAGATAGACAGCCCTCCAGGCACAGAAATCCTGTTAAAAAGTGACTAAACATATACTTATGCCAAAGAGTTTCCTGCAGAGCTGTGAGGATGCAAGTGGGTAGATGGAGTGGAATGGCACAATGGACTCAGCATAAAGTTGAGGCTATTTTATGGTTCAGCAAAGACCCTTAAGAATGTCTTTAGGACATCACCCACCCCTCTGGGGAAAGGGGTCCATGCCTTTCTGTAAATTGTAATAACACCTACAACACTGGTCTCATTTTGTATCTAACATTCCTGATGTGATGAGAATGGTGGAGAACTGTGGTGTTCTGTCTTGCTGTGCTTGCTTTTCACATACCCAGTGCTCCCACTTTACTTCATGCCTGCCGAGTTTTTAATCTCCTGTGAAAGAACTGGCAGTGAAAGCTCCACCAGGGAGGTGTTTGAAGGAAAACGAGGGATTCAGGAAATAGGGAGCTGTGTTACTTTTGAGCAATTCAGCTGCCTCTCCCATACAAACATTGTGTTACTGCCCTGCTGGTAACACTGAAGGAGATCAGTACATCATTGTGTCTACGTGCTGTCAGACTGGACTTGACTATTTAGGACCAGGCTGCCTGGACTATCAGTCTATATTCCATGAAAGAGGAACCCTCCTTCCCATCATCTTAGGTCTCCTCTGTATCAGAGTCTGTTCTGACTCCTGAAAGTCATTTACCTTTTTCTGAGTCCCATTTTTCATTCACAGCAGTGAGACCTTTCTGCAATGTCTGAATGTGAGAGACCTGAGGTTAATAACCATGGATGCTTAGGTTTCCTTTTTGAGTTTTGATGTTGTCAATCTGACACCCATTTTCCTTCCGGAATAATTGTTCTGATTATTTACTTATTTTTCTTTTTTTTTTTTCTTCTTTTTTTTTCTTTTTCCTCCCCCAGTCACATTTTTTGGCTACCATTGTCTGTATTCTTGCAGTTTATTTGCCTTTCTCCAGCTACTGTGATTTTCCTGCTCTGATTTTCTTCTACTTCCAGACAATATAGAATTAGTTCCTAGGTCTGACACAGCCACGTAGTTAATGGATACCTTAAAAGTTTTCCTGGACACTGAATTCCTCTTAATCATTTTACAAAGTAAGTTTTAGCATCTTTTAGTAAGTTCCATTCAGGCTCTTGTTGAAACCTAGGGTTTAATTCCTTTTAAGTGTGAGTGTGATGTTAATTTGCATTTACATAGTTTTTCCTGCTCAATAGAAAGTTGCCAAAATCAAATCCAAACGAAATTACTTTCATGGTTCTTTCTTTCTAAACTGGCATTTCATCAGCCTGCTCTGACTCTCTGTCCCCAGGAAGTATTTTGTTCCCCTCTCCCCCTACACATTTGTATGTTTAAATTTTCCAGTTACTTTTGTAGAAAAAGCCACCCTGCTAGAAAGTGCTGCAGTCCTACACAGACCGAGTTAAGACAAACTCTCCCTATCTCTAGCCATCATCCTGTCATGGATTGCATCCTGTTACACCTATTTTTGAGCTGCCATCTTCAGTCCTCATTGTCACCAGGGATAAAACAGAATAGTTCTGCTTGAAAGGACTCTACAATGATCAGCTAGTCCAACTTAAATACCTTTTTCTAATGCAGAAAACATAGTGTATGTCTAGTCTGACTTTCATTTATAATCCTAGCTATCCAGAGTCTGGCTTTAATTCTGCTCAGGTAGGAATCTCATCTTATAAAGGGTCTTGTCTTGACTGTTTGTGAAGTGAAATGCCAGCAGTTGGTAGAAGATACTAGGACTTTTTTTTTCCTGAGCACACAAAGTTTTCTTTTGAAGCTATTACACAAACTGGTTCCACAGGGGAAACTTTAGCTTGCTGGAGTGTGTCTCTGGCAGTGACCTAGCAATGCACTGTGCAACCTGCTCACCTTTGACAGTGTAAAAGTGGTACCTCCTCATTGGCAAAAGACTGGAGGAACAAATCTGTGAAGGCTGACGCAGAGCAAAAAGGGCAGTGCCCCTTTATTCCCAAAGGCTTCTTACACTGTCAGTTTGCACAAGAGAAAGTTCAGATCTGCCTTCAGTATTCAACCCTCTTTTGTGAATGGTTCATTCAGAACCAACTATTTTCCAGTAGGTACCAGATGACAGCCAGCAGCCCTGGTTTTTCATCCCATGTGTTGAAGTCTCCACGATT
The DNA here is from genome assembly GCF_003031625.1 of Empidonax traillii. Lineage (NCBI taxonomy): Eukaryota > Metazoa > Chordata > Aves > Passeriformes > Tyrannidae > Empidonax > Empidonax traillii. The sequence goes on from NW_020955853.1 coordinate 264,666, forward strand.
CACTAGACCCTCATATCCCCAATTACAAAACCAAAGATCTTGCTGGCCCTGGGTCTGAAGTAGATATCCAAGGGGGAGTAAAAAGGGGTGAATGATGTTTTTCCCTGAGGTATCTCACCCAGCCTTCTACGATTCTCACCTTCAGAGACTTCCTGAAGTCTATGCAATATTTTTGCTCTGTCTCCTCAGTGCATTTCTCTTCAATAAACTTGTCTCACTTTAACATCATACAGACTTTTTGTGCTCAGAATTACTCATTGTTTCTTTGCCATGCCCAAATGCTGTGCTCAGTCCTAATTCAACACTGTCCCACAAATAAATAAAATAAAAATAAAGCAACCCACCCCCCAAAATCTTCAAACTCCTCACAGAAAACAACAAACTGAAAATGCAAACCCACAATTCTTGACACAAAGTCAAACAACATGTTTCCTAACTGATGTCTATTAAAACCTTGAATTGTTGCAACCCAGGAGGTTTTTTCATAGAAAAAGAAATCTTTAGAGCTGTAGGTGTTTAAAATCAACACCTTGGCAGCTTCCAGGAGCTGTGCACTGAAGGGGTAGGAAGTGATGTGTCACCAAATTTTTGTTGATGCTGTGTTGCCCCCCTGCCTTGTTTCTTGGAACTGAGGGGCAGTTGGTGGCCAGGCTGATGGTGACAGAGAAGGGAGACATTCACTTAGCTCTCCACAATGGGTTGTTTTTGAAAATAGCAAAGATTACGAAGTAACAAATCTTTTCCATTTCAGAGAGAGCACAGAAGAGGCTCCAGCACCACTCTGATCCATGACAAGAGAACAAGAGTCAGGAAAGCTTTGTCTTTTCCCTTCCACTTTAGTCTCTTACATGGCCAAAGATACCAAGGAAAATGGAATAAACTTTCTTCATTGGTATGGAACTGTGGCAGGAGCAGATTACTTTTTGTAGGATCAGATGGAATCGTACCTTTCTGTCAAGTTTTACTAATTTGACAGTTCCTTAGCAAAGTTGTAGGTCTGTGCTAACTTCCCACATACATTTAACTTGGAATGTACTAGTTATTCTGACACATATAGAACATTAAAAAATACACCAGAAACAAACTACAAATATTATGAGTGAGAAGGAGGTATTGCTGAGCTCTAATCAGCTCCATATCTCTTTTGGCTGGAGAACTTGATTCCAGTGGAAGAGATTATTATCTCAGTGAGTTCTCAAGGAAAGAATCAAGTAATCAAATGGGCTGAAACAAAATCAGCACCTCCAAAACTGATGTCCTTCTATGTTATTCTCCAAATGGGTGAGGGGAAGGTGGTGGATGCAGAGTTTTTGGGGTTTAGGAAGGCTTTTCATACTGTCATTCACAGCATCTTCTGGACAAGTGGTCCAGCTGTGGGATGAATGGGTGCATGGTGCAGTAGGTGAAGAACTGGCTGAAGAGCAGAGCTCAGAGGGCTGTAGTGAATCTGCCTTGTGACCGGTCACCAGGGGTGTTTCTCTGAGTTCAGTCCTAGGACCAGTCCTGTTAAATACCTTTATCTGCACCACGAGCAAATCTGTCTCCTCCCCTCAATTACGTCTAAAGGAAGAAAGTACTTTGATAGTTAAGTGGCTAAGATTGGTGATACTTCAAATCTACAGGAAGCTACTGAATCATGTGTTGTTCTCTTCTCACCTCACAGGTGTCTACTGAATTGAATAAACCAATACATCAACTGTGCCACCCAGGTGTCCAATCACACAGTAAATTTGAGTTACTCTCTTTCCTAACTACTTTGCTTCATCGAATTGTTAACAGTGACATAGCTGTTTGTAGAAAGTATCTGGCAGAGGTGTTGCTTGATTCTTTATGGTTTTCAAACTGGTGATGTATGAACCACAGGTCTGTATTCAATACACTTTCAAGAACAGGATCTGAAATATTTTTTCAGCCTTTACAGTGAGACAAAGGTACTGAGGATGAATTCAATCAGAGCCGATGAGACCAGCACATATCTGAAGGTTAGGTTTCAGCTATGGGTCTGACTTTCTTAGAGATCTTGTTCTTGGACATTTTTTAAGAGCAGTATACATATTCAGGAGAGTTTGGAAAACGCCTTAGCTCTGTGAAAGCACAATGAAGAGTCTCTGTGCAAAAAAGCTATAGTTTTCTATTTCAAAAAACTGAATACGGCTTCTCGCCTTCTCTGGCAAAGACATCAAGGAAACCTTCTATTTCTAACATCTGAATTTACTGAAGAAGAATGAAGCTGTAATTCCTGAACTAGAGCTTTCTGTATTTTTTTTTCTTTTTCTGTATTTTACTTTTCCTTGGTTTTCTAGAAGACATAAAATACTCTCTTACTTTGCTAAGCCTATCTGGCAGGAACTAATTTGCCTATCAGTCACTCAGCCAGCTCTATATTTGTGTTTTCAATGGAAACTTGATTACATAGACTCAGTGTGGGGTAGATGATGTCTGGCTCAGAGTGATATACTTGGAAGGATTCTGTATGTGAAAGTATATTCAGTGGGTGAAGAAGTGAAAATGCATGATTTAATCCTTGTTTGTTTCAATGTTTGAGTAAAATGGTAGGAAGTGTTGACTGCAGATCAACACAAGCTTCGCTATCCTGGAAAATTCCATGGGGAGAACATCCATTCATTTGTCCTGCTCTGCTCCATTGGACAAAGAAAGGCTTTATTACAACAGTAACTGTGTTTTTTATATTAAAAATAGCCCCACTGCTTATTTCCCTTCTCCAGCGATCAATGCTCAAAATTATTTTAAAGGAGACAGTGTGGACTCTGTATCCAGGGCTTGTTGCCTCACCAGAAACAACAGACCTTGTTAGCTTTTTCCAGTGACATGGAAACCTGATCTCCTGATACATGCTTACTAACGTTTAGACTGAACCAAAGTGCCTGGAAATGGCAGGGTTTAGTTATACTTGGTACTAAAAGAAGATGGTGTGTTATACTAATGAACATTTCTTTGCTTTGAACATAATTCAGGATATTTTTTAATTATTATTTTTTTTCTCTTTAGTTTCCCTCTTCTGTTTTTTAAACGGCTAAAAGAGAATTCTTACTGTACCTATCTCCTATTTATCAAGAAATTCAGATGTTTTCCCATATCCTGCAAAACAGAAATTTTCCTTGGAGGGAAAGACTTCCAATGTAGTTGGAAAAGCATGAAGTGTGACTATAGCCCACGTGACATAAACTTCCTAGGGTAAAGACTGCCATGACAACAAAGTGGGTTACTCTTGTATTTTCTGTGGCCTAGGTTGGGAAGATGTGCAGCCTCTGATCCATGAGATAAGGTTCACCATGTCTATTTAACCCAGGCCTTCCCAAAAGGCAGATGGCAGAATTTTGCACTAGATTTGTATTAGAGTCCAGCTTCCTGTGAGTCTCCAAGTCTTACTTTTAGGATCTGGGTGTCTGTAAGCCCTATGCCTTTTCTTATAAACCATGCGGTGTTTGTGAAGTGCCTGATGGCAAAGGAAGGATCTGAAGAAGAATTGTAAGGTAGCCCACTGCATGTTTCTGGGAGGTTCTTTGAAGGCAGGAACACCAGGGCATGTTGAGAAGACATCTGAAAACTTCAGTGATTCCCACTAGTACTGAATGAGGGATGAAGTGAGGGACGTACACAAAGAGAGGTGAAGAGTGTTCAGACTGGCTTTGGCAATGGAGGACAAGTAAAGGGTTACTGAAACAGAAAATAACCCCATGGCAGGATGGAAAATGGTCTTTGAAATATCATGCCAAGCAGACAATGAGCATGGCCAGGCTGCATTCATCAAGAGTAGGGAAAAGGCTGTTCCGTGTCAGAGTGAGATAAGGGGAAGTAGGGGATGAATTTTAGGTATGAGCAGAAATAGCAAAGTTTCTGTGTAATGAACCTGCCAAAATACAGACTAAATTAAGGGACCTAAATGTTTGCATTTAAGTTTACGATCTTGCTAAGATTAAACCCTGTGTTGCAGGCAGAGAAATAATTAAATCCATAATGATGAAGAAAGCAAAGAAGGTCAACCTTTTAGGGGGAGTTTGGACATAATTAATTAGAAACTTTAGAGCTGTTGATGTGTGTCATCATGCTAATTTAATGTAATGTTAATTTAATATGGAGTGGTACATACATAAAAACTAATTTTTACGTATTTTTTTTGTTTTCAATTTTTGAAAAAAAAATCTTTTGAAGCAAGTCTGAAAACAAAAATTTTCATAAATGTTTTCAAATACAAGATTTGTAATTAAAAACTTTAAAAACCAAATAACACCCCTAATTCCTATATAATCAGACACAGCCTTTTACGTTTTTTCCTACCAGTTCAAATCAAAAGTTATTTAATTTGTAGGGAGCATGCAATAAGAAAAGAAAAATGTTAGCTTTCACAAAACATTGCCTAGAAGTCATGGAGAGCAGTAGGTTCAGGGCAAGGATCTTCTAATCAGTCAAGAGAAGGGCTCCATATGTCAGGAAAATAAAAATGCCTTGACACTTCTATTTCTTTCAAAGCAATTGGAGCCAGACTATAATCAGACATGTTATAGCATAATAAACTGGAATTTAAAGTGGTGGTGGTAGAATATTAAGGAACTCCATGTAAAGACCTCACCTACAGACAGAAAGCCAGGATGACCTTCCCAAATAACATTCCTCTGCTAGCTGAAATGCCTATGTGGAAGACCCATAATGACTCTTTGAATGTATTTTCAGGCAAGATGTTATTGCTGTATTAAGTCCCCTAAGAGGGAGCCAAGGCTTGAGACTGCAACTCAAGATGTGTTTAATAGCCTTTTTATTACAGCCCATGCGCATTGGCTGGCACAGCTCTCAGATGGATTGTGTTCAGAGCTGCCACAGGCACATTTTGCAATTTAGCAGTGGCCTGAGATGTACTGAACAGTTTCCCCTGCAGTTGGCAGTGTTAAATGTTCTGCCATTAGTCTGGAAAAGCAGCTTTTGTCTCTCAGATGATCAGGACAATTGCGTTATTTTGTAATGGGAATATGTTTACAATCACTTTGTTTTTCTTATCTGTGGCTGCTGTTGTGCTGTATTGATAGTGGGGTTAGTGCTGACTTGGGAAGAATGCAGAAAGATGTTATGGGACAAAGGCAATCAGTTGTCTATGCAAAGTAAGTTAGCTCAGAAAAGATAAGTCCAGGCAAAGATCCTAGTCCTGGCTCTGCAGGAAGCTCTCATCACACTTAAGATTTAAAAAAGTCAGTCCTCTGGGTTACAAACTTCTCGGGAAAGGATTCACAGGCTTCCTTGAGGCTGAACGTTTATGAAACAGCTGCTGGAGAACTTTTCTCTTGATAACTGGAGCAGGTGGGTTTTAGCAGTTATGTCCCCTTCCCTTTCTCCTTTCCCATTGCTACTCCATAAAGATTTTCTCCGGGAAGACTGACCAGTCTACCTCTTATCAAAATGCAGGTGTATCAGTATTGGTGTATTTGAGTCTGTCTGTACCAAAAACACTCTACTGCAGATTGACTTCGTCTACACAGCCCTTGCTGACCTTTTGTGCTCTCAGTCCAAATGCTTATCTACTGTAACAAAGATTAAAATCCTTGTAATTCTTCACTCTGAACTCTTTATACAATTTCAGAGTCTTTCTGAAAAGACTGTGGCAGACAGAACTAGTGATAAATATTTTTTGAAGGCAGAATGGAGGGAAAAAAACAAACATGGGGAAAATATTGTTACAGTGTATGAAGATAAAATTCTCATTTTGTTACATTGAAAATTGTAATTTTAAATGGGAATTTCAAAATTAATACTATATTGATATCCTCTACAAAAATTATTTGAAACTTTTGAAACTTCAATTTCAAAAATATCTTAAAATGTTTGTCTTTGATGTTTCCCTGACCTTCTTCTCAGCCACACATTTCTGAAAATCCAACACTGTAGGTTTGTATTATCTCAAACATTTGTGCTTGTGTGCATTTTCTCTCTAGAAAATAATTGTTAAACATATATAGGGTTTGAACCTATATATAGGTGTAGAGGTGTAAATGAATAACCCAGATAACCTGAGAAGCTAATAACATTAGAATCATAGAATTATGGAAAGTCTTTGATTGGAAGGGAACTTAAAGATCATCTGTTTCCAACCCCTCTGCCATGGGCAGGGGCACCTTCCTCCAGATCGGGTTGCTCAGAGCCCCATCCAGCCTGTCCTTGGACACTTCCAAGGATGGGGCATCCACAGCTTCTCAGGGCAACATCAGGGAAAGGGATCCTGGTTTTTCTGATAGTGGAACTGCAAACATGAATAATGGTTCTTGTTCCTTCAGACTCTATTGTGATAACAGCAGAAAAGGAACTTCAGACTTCTCTCCTGTTTATCATTCCATGGCTGGAGGGTGGCTCATTCCTTGCCTGCTTCAGAATATTCTAGCCCACCTTCTCCATCTTCTCCCAAATCCCTTGCTCGTATCTATCTATAGCTGAAAGATTATTGCTTTAGTTTCTGTGGTATGTGGTTCCTCTGGTTTCCTTCAGACAACATCCTGTGGTTTTTGCTAGCTTCCACTTTGGATACATTCTTGTGTTCATTGTGGCATCTTTATTTTCACATCAGCTGATGAAATATTCTGTCTTGAAGGTTCCTCAGGGAGTTTTCCATGCCCTCCAGCTCCTCTCACATTTTATTGATGTTTTCTATTCCCAAGGAGATTTGATACAGAGGGACATCTGGTTATCTGTGTTAATTTATTGTCTCTCAGCCCTGAACATCTTAACAGCACCACAGACCATATCAGCAACTTTCAAAGACCTTGGCTTTAAACCTGAATTCTATAAAATTGCACGAGTGTTTGATCATGTTCTTATCTAACAAGTGGGTAAGAAAGCATTTTACTTTTTACCAAGACCATACTGCTGATCAGTTTTGTTCTTTTGCAGTGCCTGAAGGCTTAGGAGAGTTGTGGCACAGTGTAGCTTTCTAAGCACAGGCTGGCTTGCAGGCCATACTTGTGATAGGGATGTATTTGCCTAATGGGACTGATGGGAAAAAAAAAGAGCCAGGAGAAAAAATTAAATTTTCATTTTCTTTCTCACGAACATTTATTTCTCTTGTTGCTTTTTGGTGATGAGAAGGGTGTGTTTCTGTCTAGTTATATAGCAGGACTTCCGTAATAACAATTTAGCTTTTCTGACTTACATCAAAAACTATCCATCCCTCCCCTGGCATATAATACTGCTTCTAATGGGCTTTCAACCATGTTGAAGGGTTTATCTTCTCCCACTTGGACAAATTCTACTGAGCATGGGGTAAGAGTTCAGTGTGGTGCTGCAGAGATCTTTGGCATATCCCAGAAGTGCAGTACATTTAGGAGTCTTCCATCAATTTGCAGTTGAAATAAGCAAAGGAGTAAACAACATAATAAAACCACCACCAACAAAAAAGTTGTGATTTCTTTACTTACATGTTGAAGGAGAGAGATATTGTGCCTTACTCTGGGGCAGACCACGTCTGGGTTCAAGCTTCTGTCATTAATTGATGCGGAGTGTTTGGTATCTCTGAAAGATTTTTGAGGCAGATTTAACTAGAACTGCCATTCAAGATATTCCAGTATTGATACCACCAGGCAGGAGATGCCACCAAATGTTGCTGCAGCATTACAATATGGATGCTCAGAATACTCCAAATATATTACATTTTGATTTTTAATTTTGAGCAGTTCCTCACTGTTGCCTTTCACTTCCACAGATGAATGTGCTCATATCTCTAAAAGGATTTCTGTTGCCTCCATATAACCTATTGTTATTTTATACTTGAAATAAAAGAACAAATAAACAAATTAAATTTAAAACTATGCATAGAGGAAATAAAAACAGAATTCAAGACTTAATTTTGTACTCTGCTCCTATCAGTTGGTGTTTGCTTTCTTACCTTTCTCTCAGTGCTGTCTAAAGGCACTGTCTAAACTACAGTCTTAAAAGAAGGAGATTAGAAAAGATGAGTTGGGGGAGAAAAATCACTCTTTTTCTTCCATTTGCTTCCATAATTCCCTTTCAGCAGTACCCTGATGAGAGTCAGATTCAAGGATTCTTTTGCAATATCTCAGGCTTTCATACAGGAGGAAGATATTTCAAAAAGACAGATAATGTGATTATGAAAGAATAAGGATTATCAGAGAGAATGTGCAAAGACAGAAGTAGAACTCTGTGTGGTAGATTTTTTTTTTTTTCCAAGGAGACTGAATTTTAAACCATTTCCTTTTATGTCCACTGCAACTGGAATCACAGCTGGTGTTGAGAGCACTGGAAGTCAACTTTTATATGCATATACATGTATAGACACTACCTTTTACTTTCTCAAAAAACATCTCAGACAATTATTTGTTCCAAAGTGAAATGGTCATCTCTGTTTGGAGAGAAAAATGTGACTGCTTTTACAGTTTTAACTGCTTCAGAATAAATTTAATTGAACCAAACATCCCCCTCCCCCAGCTAGGTCTAGTTTGGTTATCTACGGTGTTAAACAGCAAAGTGATGCATACAGACTGTGCTAGAGACATCTGAGAAGAAAAGGGCTTTTTTTACTTGAGATACTTTGTGTAGAACTGATGCCTTATCTCAGAACGGATATTTTAGACCTCAAATGAGTGCAAAGAAGGGTGATGATCAGTGAGTGCTGTGAGAAGTCTTCTCTGAAGCAAAGATATAAGGTTTAATACTAATTAAAAAAAAATAACAATACTCTTGAGGAAGCAGATCAGCAGCTTCCGTGTTTTCCCTATATCCGATCATTTTGAACTAAGCACAGTTAATGAAACTAAATACTAAGTTCAAACTCAATTAACAAAAATGTTCTTTTCCCCAAAATTTGTTCTCAAGATGTGCAAAGTCCTGAGAACAGAAGTGAAAGTGAGTTAGAAAGGGGTTAGATGTTTGTACAAGGGTACCAAGAGACTCAGAAACGTTGTTGGTTTTGAAGTGGATCCTGAATCTTCTGCTTTTGCATACAGAAGACTGATAAAGATCAAGTGAGATGGATCAAATTTCCCACTTGTGAGTTTCAAGTGTGTGTCGTCCCTTGATGGCCCTGATACAATAACACGCTGTAATAAGAGGATGACTTCTGTGATACAGGATGGTAACCCGGGATACAAAGTAAAAGCACCTGTGGTGCTTTGACCCTGATGGATGCCATGTGCCCAGAAAAGCTGTTCTGTTTGTCCCTCTTCTCAGCTGGACAGAGGAGAGAAAATATGACAAAAGGCTCATGGGTCAAGAGAAGGACAGGGGGAGATCACTCATCAGTTACTGTCACCGGCAAAACAGACTTGACCTGGTGAAATTAATTTATTATCATTCAAGAGAGCATGGCAATGAAAAATAAACCCAAATCTCAAACACACCTTCTCCCCAGTCCTCCCTTCTCCCTGGGCTTATCTTTACTCACAATTTTCTCTGTCTCCTCCCCTGAAGTGTTGCAGGTGGACAGGGAATAGTGGTTATGGTCAGTTCATCACATGTTGTATAGGAATATTTACTATCAAGACAATTTACCTCTTCATAAAATGCTATAAGAAGCTGTAATAAATTGAATTAAGTCAGCATGAAATTGAAGTTTTTCACTGTTTATTTTAAAGGGCATATTCAGCCCTAATACTTTACTGCTTCGTAAAATGCTTTCACTACTGCAATGGCCTCTCCATCACAGCTGGCTGGATGTATGCTTAATTCTTTCTTCTCAGATTGGTGCTCAAATTCAGGAGTTGCATTCTAAATAGATATGCCCAAGATGGGCATATGTCTGCACCCAAACTAAAACTTCAAGTGTCTTGTGAATCCCTCTTTCTCTTTTGGTTGGAATTAAAACCTGACAAACTTAATCGAAGGTGGGGGGGTGTTGGGTCTAATTAGCTGTACTTAGTTCTTCTGACCCACCTCTATTTCTATGTGTATTGTCTTGATAAAGATACCAGCGGTCAGTGAGAAAGCTCAGGTTTTCAGTTAACCAAGTGCCTGGAGTTTGGTACTGTGTGAATTCTGTGCGACAGTAAAGAATAATTTAAACTGCACTTGGTTGATATGTGTATTTTGAGGGACGTGGGTGTCTTTTTCTGTTCATGCAGCATTTAATACAACACAGTTACAGACTGAAGAATGTACAAATACACCTGTATTGCTTCTCTAGAAAAGTATGAAAAGGAGACCACACATAAGAGGTGTTGTGTGCTGAAAGTATATTTCTGGATACACAATTAATTTCTCTGATATTTTATTGTTTAATTTCAACTTCAGGTAAATATTGTGGGCAAGAAAAAAATCTGTGATGTGGTCTTGCTCAAGAGCAAGGTGTATGCTACCTTTTTAATGGATTCATAAAGGGATGGTAGCAGCGTTGTTTCAGCCTTTCCCAGTATTTAAATCTTGATAAATAATTCAATAAAAGTCATTTCTATAGTGAATAGTAATTAGGTTTGTGAAAGAAAGAATGGTTGCTTCAGATAAAGGAGTGAGAGCCCTATTTCTCACATTGCCCAGGCAAACATCCATCACTGTTCACTCAGTGTAACAGCAGGTCACACGTTTAATACAAAGCAAGTAGTGCAATTTCCATTTGGGAAAATTAAGGTTCAAATATATCCTCGTACTTCTTAGTACAACTGTCAAGTGTCACCCACTTAGCCTCTGCTTGGTCCTAAAGTTAGCTGAAATTTCAACTGCAATTACAGAAGAACATGGGATTTACCATGGCCAGCTCTTAAAAAAATAAATCTCTGCCTTGTCTCCAGATATTAGCCAATCTTTTCCATTTTAGATGACCAGAGTGTTCAGAATAACTAATTGAATTTGTCCAACTTGACCACACCATGTGCCCTCTGCACTGTTAAGCATTTAAACACTGATCAAAAATATTTAAAGGCACAAACTTTATAAGAAGTTTCTAAACTTCTCATTTATAGCCCTGATATGGGTTTGTTATTCAACCATCTACCATTTTTAGCTGTTCACTTCAATAAGATGTCCCTGCTTTGTGGCATGTCATATGCCATCCAGTTTCTTTGACTGTTTTGAGTAGTTCACAAATTTTCAAAGTTCACTGTGTTCTTGAACACCTTCTACTGCTGTGGCTCCTTGTTTGGGGGGGTCAGAGTAGGGCAACACAGTCAATAAGTTTTTGTACCAAAATAATTGCATCAATTCTATTTAGTATGTCTTATCAGAATCCTTTTAACTTTGTGAAGTTCTGTATTTCAAGGGATAATAGTCCACAAAAAGATCTTTTTTCCCATTGAAAACATTAAATAAATAATGACAAGAATGAGAAATGCTGCACTATACTCTAACGTTATGCAAGAAGCATGACTGATGTGATTTATCAGTCTTTTACAACTCCTTTTACTGCCAAAGGAACTGTTCCATGAAAAATATTCTGTAGAGCTGGAGAGATGTGTAGAGATTTAGTTACATCTTATTTTCATGACACACATCAGTGTAGATTCATTAAATTTGCAGAAAAAGGCCCGCCAGTCACAGAAATCTTCCCTTTGCTTCCTTCCATCCTTATTTTCCACCAGGGTTCCCCACATGGGAACAGTGCCCTCCTGCTTCCCTCTGAACCACTAAGCTCAGAGCTCTATGCCCGCAAGGAACTCAACTGTTTCCCTTGCTATACTCTTAATATTTAATATGAAACATTCAGTTCTGTGTTCTAACTCAAACCGTTCAATAGACTATGTATTATTGAACAGGAAGAACTTAAAATGTCAAATAAGCAGGAACTTCAGATCCATTTGTATGAATGAGCCTGGTTACATAGCATTTGCTTGCTTTATTGTAGGCTCATTACTGCTTTTAATTTTTTTCAATTATTTGATGAAGTTTAAAGCCATTTACCACCCGGGACACTTCTAGCACTGACCTCCTTTCTTCTAGGTAAGTACCAATGTGCAGTTAATACCTAGGCCAAGTGCATAATGCATTCAAAATTAATAGATGGGCAAGATCTGCTTGAATGTTACAAAACCAGGACAAATGAACGTGCTGGGATTTTTTTTCATTCTCTCCCTATAGTTTCTCACAGAGGTTTAAAGTTGCTTTTGCAGAGTATTCTTTTATTAAAGAGGGTGGAGGATTCACACTTGCTGGAAGATGTGACTTACTTATGCATTCCCAGCTCCTGTTGTTATTTATCTCACAATAACAACAGAAGTCCCCACCAGTCTGAATTGCTGTGTAAGCACATACTCAGACTAAAGTATCTTCAGTGACTCTTCACAGAGTCTAGAGAAAGGACAAGGAACTACACAGATTTTCTGTGTTTTATTTGTTGACCAGGGATTTGAGTATGAAAAAGAAATCTGGGGCCAGTTTTACCAAGGTGTTTAGTTGCCTAGGTGTTTAAATGAAAGTGAATGAAGTGCCACATAGCTGGTTAAAATACCAGCTAACAGTGACATCTGAAAAAAAAAAAAAATTATACCAGGTCTTGGCTAGAGGCATAAAATGCCCTTAAGTTTGCTGATAGACATTCCAAAATAAACCCATTTTTTAGCACAATCACTTGAATAATTTGATGCTTGATAAATAATACTAACCTTTCCCATCTTCCCATGTGAAACCTAGAGCTGCTGTGACATGATTCCTCAAGAAGTAAGAGCCATGGCTGTTAGCACTTACTCTATCTCCCTGCAGCACTACAAATTCGATCTAACAAATCCCCTCTGAGATCTGAGGAAGAAGACGATGTCTGGTAGTATCAAGAGAAGCAATTTTTTTCTCTCTTCAGTCCACGACAAAACTTATCAATCTTCCCTAGGCAAAACCACTGTTCCTGGATTGTTAGAAATCATCCTGTAGTTTTCCAACCTAAGTCTATTTCTGAACATTATATATCACACTGATCTTTTGCCAGTATCATACTTAAAATTAGCTAACTCTTCCACTATCTTGACATTCAGCCTTTACAAGCATAAGTTATTGTATCCTCCCCCAACCTTTATAGTCCTATAACAAGTTGATCTTTTTGTGTATCCTTATCCCCAGCGATCTTAGTCATTTTCCCTTCTTTTCTCTTGAAAACAGGGGATTAGAAATGTAAATACAATTCCATCTGAGGCCATACCAGGCTTTTTTACAACTTTATGGGTAATTCCTTACCAGTACTAAACCAAATTCAGAATGCTGTGCAATCTGTACCTGTACTGTGTCCATAGATTCATAGAGTATCCCGAGTTGGAAGGGACTCACAGGGATCATTAAGTCCAGCTCCTGGACCTGCCTGAGATCACCCCAAGAATCACAAAATATATCTGAGAGCAATGTCCAAACACTTGAGGTCTCTCAAGCTTGGTGCTGTAAACAACTTCCCTGGGGAGCCTGTTCCAGTGCCCATCCACCCTCGGGGTGAAGAACCTCTGCCTAATATCCAACCTAAACCTAACACAGCTTTATGCTGTTCGCTTGGGTCCTGTCACTGGTCACCACAGAGGTCAGTGTCTGCCTCTCCATTTCCCCCTGTGAAGAAGTTGTAGCACACAAGGAGGTCTCCCCTCAGTCTCCTGCAGGCTGAATAGAACAAGTCACCTCAGCCGCTCGTTATATGTCTTCCCCTCCAGACACTTCACTGTCTTCATTGCCCTTCTCTGAACACTCTCTAATAGCTTTATATCTTTTTTTTTAATATTGTGCTGTGAGAAACTCACTCATGGGCTGGGCTCTCACAAGCACAGAAATGACATTGGTTGGGGATGAGCGAAGGTGAGGCACAGTCCATTGAGCATGTGGCAACAAGGGAGACCACTAAGGATATAAGCTGACCTTGGAGACACTATTTGTTGTTTGGTTTGTCTCTGAGGGATACAGTTTTGTCCTTATCAGCATATGATTTAGTATCCCCTTGCATTTAGGTCATTTGATGGAGTTGTTCTTTTCCTCACAGAGATGTTGCAACAACATCCCTGATGAATTCACAGCAAATTCACAGCCTTGGAGAGCCCAGGAGGGACCATCTGTCCCTGAAGGGCTGCAGCCTGGGGAAGGGCCTGACCTGGGACAAGGAGACAGGCCAGGAGGGAGGAGCATCCTGGAGAGGCTGTCATGGATGGACCACAGCCAGATCCCAACCCTCTCATGGGGGAGGAGTCAGGAGTGAAGTGGGGAAGAAGGGACTGGGGAAAAGCTAAATGGAAGATGGTTATTGTGTTGTTTGTCTTTCTTTCTCAATATCAGAATATATTTTAATTGTGAATAAATTAAATTTATTTTCTTCATATAATCCTTCTTAGCCCGTGAGAGTAACTGGTCCATGAGAGTCCCTGTCTTTCGCTTTACCCATGAGCTCTCTCGGTTGTTTTTTCTCATTGGATCTCTGAGGAACTGAGTGAATGCATGAGTGGGTGGGTGTTTGGGCTTTAGTCAAGGTTAACCCAGCACAAAGAACTGCAAGAATGTCTGTATTGTCTGGTTCTCTTAAGGCTTCTCAAAGTGATTTTTGAAGGCTCTCAATGTCCATTTTGGATGGTTGAGAGAAGTGTGCTGGCTCTCCAGGAGAGACTGGACATGTGAAGGTTGTAGTCTGCATTTTTACACGTTTGTGAGAGCCCACCCTGAGCCAGAGGCTGAATAACATGGATATATGTGTCTACACATAAATTACTAAGTCCTGAGAGCCCTTGATGCCTATCAGTTCAGGCTTTGAGCCACAGAAATGCAGTTGCAGGGCTCTGCTTATACACTCAGGCAGCAGAGCCTGGCTATTTTTGTTTCCCCTGCCTGCATAAATCCACAAGATATAGTCTGGGTGACCCTAGACCAAGCATTTAGAAGAAAACAGCTTCCCAAAAGATCTAGGCATGAACTGCATAGCAGTAAGTGGTGTGTGTGTGAGGTACTGCAGAGGCTGTATTTGCATTTATGCTGAGAGAGCAATGCTGCACAGGGAGGTGTGTTTGTAAATAGTCCTGAAGCATCCCTCTGAATTACAGCAGTCTGCCAGGCTCCTGGTGGTGAGAAGAGACATGCTAAGGATGTGCAAAGGAGTTAAGCACAATTGCTTCACCCCAGGTGTGATTCAGAGGTTTATGTGAGGCTGTGACTGACTTTTTTAAAAAGTATTCACTCAAGCTGCCCTGAGATATGAGGTGAATTGTCTCAAACGTTTAGAGACTGGCTGTTTCTGGCAGCATGAGGGATGATGATCAGAGGTCTGGGGTCTTATAAGAAAGAGAGAGAAAGATTTTTTACATGGGCACATAGTGGTAGGATGAGGGGGAGTGAAGAGGAGAGACTTAGGTTAGCTATTAGGAAGAAATTCTTTCCTCTGAGGGTGGTGAGGCACTGACCAGGTTGCCCAGAGAAGCTGTGGGTGTCACATCCCTGGAACTGTTCAAGGCCAAGTTCAGTGGAGCTCTGAGCAACCTGACCTAGTGCAAGGTGTCCCTCCCCAGGACAGGGCATTTGCCAGATGGTCTTGAAAGTCTGTTCCAACCCAAACTCTTTTATTATTTTATGGTAAATCCTCTTATGTTCGTAAATGTGTGTTTCACTTCTGCTGTGCATGTGAGCTCTGCCTCTCTTCCAGAGACCACCAATGGGTGGCAGTGATAGAAATCTCATCTTTGTCACTTAAATGCAGGAAACTCCATGTATGAGGTTATGGGAGGGGGGCCACATAATTGCACACAGTGTTTACAGGGGTGGAAGAAACGAAGGACAAGACTGGTGTGAGGAAGCAGTCAGTGAAATGAGAGCCAAGCAAGTGAACGTCATTTTTTATGTGCAAACATGTAGCCCTGGGTACATGTCACTGTAACTCAAATGTGCCTGCACTACCAGTGTATGTCCTAGTTTAGTTTACACTAGAGATCACTCTTTGTATAGTGAATACAGTATTGCCATGAGTCATTTCCCATTGTCTGCAGCAAGTGACAGTCCTTCAACCTTGAAGTCTCAATGTGATTTTCCTTTTCATGAAGTTTCCTGTTTCCTTCTCAAGGAATATTCAAGAGAAAATAAAATTCTATGCAGTTATGACCATTGGCATTGATACTTAAAATAATCAAAGTTGCTTACGGAATACAAAAAGAAAGAGTAAAAATTGCTAGAAGAAAATTTTTATTTCAGGGGCTTATTTGGTGAGGGATAAACTTGATGGTTTGTTTCTTATCTGCCCTCTAGTGTTCAGGACTCCTTTTCCTCTGGAGCGTGCTCATGTCCAAAGATTTGTTTGAGAGTGGAAATTGAAAGAAAAAAGGAAATGGAATAGCAATTGAATTAGTGAAAAAAGCTTTCTAATGTCCTTCCCAATATAAGTTCAAAGAATTACATTTATTTTATTGATTTGTTGTATTGGAGAAAGGGGAGGGATAAAAGACATCATAAAAGTAATCAAAAACTCCAATACCATCTCAGATTTCTTACTCTTTTAAAAGATTAAGCTGACAAAGTCTTCATATGTCTGTGAAATTGTGGAAAGATTGATATAATCAGAGGTTATTTTCCTTGTGATTGAAACAGATTTGTTGAACTTTCACAGAAATGCCTTTCGGGTAATTGGAAATGTAAATTTATGGTAATTTAGAGCTTGAAAAATACAAATATGAGAATATTTTAGAAAACACAAACACCTTTTTTTTTTTTTTTTAGCTGAGCTTATCCTTTAGAGCCAGCATTGTATTAGTCATCTTCTGAGAGTATTTTTTTAAATTTTGAATTCAAGAGGTGAAGAGTTTTTGCATAAAAAAGCATTAACTCATTCAAAGAACGAGGATAGAAACAGTATTTTTGCTAAATGTGCACTAAAAGCATGTGTAACTTAGTTCTGGCTTAGTTCTGCAAGACCCACATCTATTTTTGCACCTAGATGTGCAAAACCACACACACACACACACATACACACACATGTATAATTTCTTGTCTATAGATGATTATGGACTAAATCATACTGTGTGTGTCTTTTTACATTTGAATAAATTCATATATAGAGAGAGAGACAGTGTGTGGATACATGTATGAATGTGTATGTTTGTATTTATGAATATATATATATATAAATGTGTGATTCTAATTCATTAAAACATAAAGAACTAGAAAACTGGACTTCTGCATTGTTTTAGTATGTACTGGAGGATCTGGAATGAGGTGCTCAGCTGCTTTCTTCAGACCACCCAGCTGAATTTCCCATTATGGCAGTTAAATATTATTTAAGTTCATTGACTCTTAGCCCCTTCTGGAAGCAGAGATGTGCAGTGCCACTCGTTTTGTTCTAGGGGAAACCCTTAGAAGTCAGATCTCTCTTACCTACAGACTGGTCCACCTTCACTGAACAGACAGAGAGATCACCAGCTTTGATAAACCCTATTTTGGACTCTAGGAAAATCTCCTGGATATTGGGACCCCTCCTGGGCCTCCAGGGGTATTCAGTCTACTTTGTCCTTAGCTCTATTCTGATATTTTTCCTAGCTATTACTGGGGGTAGGCTGGAGAGAAACTCAAATGGGTGGCCTTTGAATGGCATTTTGGAGACCCCTCAAGGCCTCTGCAGCAGAAAGAGCTCTTCCATCTCAGCAGACTGAATTCCCCACCCAGTTTCATTTTCTCAAGAGGTTCAGTGAAGACCCCGCAGCAGGAAGAGCCACAGCACACAGACCTGTTGCTCAGGGCCAGTATTGACAAAGCCTCCCATTTTAATCTCTTTATGCCTGAGCAGAGTCAATTCTGACCTCTTGTGGGGAACACATGATCATTCTGCACCCACCCTGACCCTCTTTGTTCCTTATGTCACTGCCATAGCTCAGCATGGGATTTATTAAAGTTCACCCTGAAGTGAGTAATGGTGGTGTTTGGTGACAGAACAGAGCATTTTTCTCCATTTCAAACAAAAATACAGGTGTGTGATATCCGGCCTCATTAACAAAAGAACCTCCTTTTTGCGTAGAAAGGAAAGGTACAGCTATCTTTTGAGGACTGGCATCCTGGAGGAGCCCATGGATTCATAACAAGATAGCCAGGCTTGGAATGATCTCTCTCAGGGTTTTTCCCACCTTAAGTCCAGTGCCATGCAACCCACAGTATGTTATGATTTCTTTTAGGAGGCAGTGCTGGTCATGGGTCTGTGTTGTGGCCCCCAAGCATAAGAACCCCGTTAAAATCCAAACACTATATGCTGGTTTGAGCTGTTTCTGTAGATTGCAGAGGATGATGTTAGCACCTAATTAACATAAAGGGGCTGTTACCATCCTTGTACCATGCAAGAAGGGCAAACAAGGGCAGGCTCTGTAATGGGAACTGGACAAAACAATAGACAAAGGTTCATCACTTCTCAACAGGCAGGCTATGAGAAGAGCTTCTACTGCTTTTCACCTCAATCTGTCCCTCCTTTCTCTTTCATATCTCTCATATCTGGGTGTTGGCAGGGAACTGGGTCATGCAGGCTTTCAAGGCAGAGGGAGATGTTTACTTTTCCCTTTGTGTTGAAGAGATTGAGTCTCTCTCTTGCCCCATTTAATTTCAGAGCTGGGTAATGAAGCCAGTGCTATTGCTGTGTTTGTGACTGGAGAAGAAAGGAAAATAAAAAGAATGTGATGTAATGCTCTGATGAATTCTACGATTATCTTTAGCCTTCTTTAGTTTTCCTTTTTATTGGTTTGACGTGTACCTGCTGTGCCAATCTGTTAGGCAGGATGTCGTCACTGAGAAGTACACAAACATATAATCTATGCTTTTCCTTTCACAGACTGAGTGCAAGGCAGGCTGCTAAGGGAAGATTTGGAAAACTGGGAAAATTACTTCTATAGTGAGACAAGTCACAGGCAACACAGAATAATTCAAAGGGTCTTTTTAGCTCAGTTCCCTGCTCCAAGCAGTCAGCTGTGGGGTCATTTAAGATTGTTCAAGGCTTTATCCAGTCCAGACTTGAAAACTTCTGAGGATGGAAACCATGTAACCTCTCTGGACATTGTGCTTCACTGCCTGACTTTTCTCATGGAGAAAAGGTTTGAATCTCTCTTATTTAAGCTTATCTTTTTTGTCTCTGCTTCCCCTGCCATGTACATCCATGGAGAAATTTTTTTCATCTTCTGAGTGACCTCTCCCCATAGGTAGTGGAGGGCTGCTGACCCCTTAACAGTTCATCCAATGTGTCTTATCCAAGCTGAACAAGCCATGGTCCCCCACTCTCTCCTTACTGGGCAAGTGTTTCACATCCTATATTATCAGTGGCTCTCTGTGGAACTTGCTCTGGTTTATCCAGTTTTTTCTTGTACTGGGGGGACCAAAACTGGGTTCAGTATTTAGGTGTGGCCTGGAGAGCACTGAGGCAAGGAGGGATAATCTATTCTTTTCATTTACAGGCTGTGGCCTTGTTCACATAACCCAGGGGATCTTTGGTCTTTACTGCTGAGGCTCACAACCAGCTCAGTGTCGACCAAGACTGCAGTTCATCAGTTCCAGTCTCAGTTGTTTCCAATGTTTCTTCCTTTCCAGTCTCCTACTCTAAATCAGTGATTCTAAGGAGACAGCAGTGTTTGTAAGAGCCATGTTTTACAGTTCTCCTCACTGGCTGCTGGATCCACACATAAAAGTATTCTGGATGTTGTGCCAAGGTGTTGCTGTGGGCAGAGTAGTGCCAGGTGCCTCGTGCTCTCATCTACACCATCTGTGTGGGCTGTGGTGCGTGCACATGGAGTTTTCTATTTGCACTTAGGTGGCAGGGAAGACTATAAAATACAGTCTGATGGAGCTGTGCCCAGAGTTTTGGCTCTGTTCAAGGCTCTGTTGCTGATTGTGCAGGGGGAAATTTTTCCTGCTAGGGTAGGGTGGGAGAGGGGAAATGAAAACATATTTCCACCCCTTCCCCCAGACCCAGGAGGCTGAGAAGGAAAAAGAAACTGTCTTTCCTTCTATTACATGTACATCCAGCCATTGCAGTTGTTCCCTGGACTATGACCATACTAAATTATATGAAGTGCTCTGCAGCTGTTCCTCAAGAATAACAGGCACGTTGTAGGGGCAACCTACAGGGAAAATCCTCAATAGTTTTATTTTCATTTCTTTTGTGGATAAATAACATGTTTTCTAAATATTTTTGGTAATAACAAGTAAAAGGATATTCTGCTTTGACTGAATACTGAATGTGAGTTTTGCTGGGGGTGTGGTCAGCTTACTGGGAAATCAAATCTGTTTCTGCCAAGCCTCCAGTTGAGAAGATAATACACACAAGGGCCCAAGTCATTCCATCTCTAGTCATTCAGGTGTATTTTGCAGTCAATATCCTGGCTGTATGGTGTCAGTGTGGCAGACATGCCTACATGGCTGGGATCTGCAGTGAGACGATGGTATGTTGTCATCTTCCCAGATTAGTTTCAGCTCCACATCTACTCAGTCTTGGTCCTCCACACTGAGATAAACCATTTGGTAGCTTGTGTTATCACTGACTTCAGTTGACATGTGCTCAATTGAGGCATTTAGAGGATGAAATGTTTTAGAATTATTTCCCTGTGGACTTCAAGGTGAATCTTATTCTATGGTAAATCCCTGTCCTGCAGCTGCTCCCTGAGACTGTGTTTTACCTCTTTAGACGTGTAGTAGTTCGCATTGTCTCTTCAATAAATAATAAGCTTTAAGAAGAACAGCAGACATCTACACAAATACTAAGACAGGGTTATTTCTTATGCAAGACAATATCTTTCTAGCTGGCATAATAGTCCCCTTTATGAAAACCCTTATGTTCAGTTTATTTTAAAGTTACAACATATGTATTTCATAAACTCTGTTTGCCCCTTCATGTAAAGAGAGAAGGATTTTTTTTTTTTTGACATTAACTCTACAAAGTAGGTTGGTATAATTTCTTTTGATTAACTTTTCCAGCCACTCATAAGACAAGTGAGAACTGGTCCTTTAACACTATTTAGCCATGATCTGTGGAATTTCAGAGGTTAGTAAGACTGCAAGTCTTTCCAAAGCAGTGTAGACATGCCTCAAAAGTTTCTACACTAAGCTCCTTCCTTCTCATAGTGCTATGAATGTCCTATTTGCTGAAAGCAACTACGAATATGAGGCAAGAAAGTGTCCACTAGCAACTTCAGTTATTAACAGAGGTGGTGGGAATGATGAAAAATATCCTATTCTGGTTTTGTTGTAATGGAGGCTACAGAGCTGTGATAAAAGGGGGGACTCATCTGTCTGGATAATCACATCTTAATTTGCTTTGCCCAGACTTATCAAAACTGTTTAGAGTTTGACTTTTCCCTGATCTTACTCCTCCATGCCGTTGCACTTCAACTTTGAGCCAGGGAGGACGATAATGTCTCTAGCAGTTTCCATCTTACTCACTTAAATGGGCCTTGGAGTGTCATTGGCCTAGAAAGTGATATGGTGGTTGGAAGTTACACATCAGAACTTAAAGCAACTTAAAAGTAAATGTTAAAATCTCAAATATGAAACTTCCCTCACTGCTGAAAGTGCTGGTTTGCCACTGGTTTGGGTTTTTCACAACAGATTCTCATCTGGTGGCTGAATAACCTGTTGCATCCAAGCATATCTTGGTGTAAGCTACCAGCTACCCTGTCCCTTTCCCTCCTGTAATACACACTTCCTCAAGCACATTTAGCTTCTCTGTACCATGGTTTACCTAGATACAAATGAGGATGATGTTTCTCTTCTCCTTACAAGGTTACAGTCTGATGCTTATTGTGAGTAATGTTAGACAAGTTGTTGGTTCTGATATTTTGAAATAAAGTTTGGTTCTTATATTTTAAAATAATCTTTATATGCAAACTCCACTTAATAGCAAGGTACTACTAGTACTGACTGCCAGCTGGTATTCTGAATTATAAAAGACATATTAAAAAAAAGCTGAAAACCTCCAGGGAAAAGTCTTAAACAAACAAGCCCATCTGGCTGTTTAGTGAATTAATATGTATTTTATGTGGGAGTGATACCAATGAGTGTTGTTAAGGTTGTCCAGCATTTCTTATAGTAACACTTTAGCTTTTATTGCTTATCATTTTGCTGTATCTTAATTGCTTGGGCTGAAACTCTTCATGCAGGGGCATATGCCTTGCACTGAATTAATTTTGGAAAACATCAGCCAAAATAGTTTAGCTCTTTCTGTAAAAGAATCTATAAGAAACAATCAGTTTTGTCTACATTAGAAAGGGATCATATGCTCTTCTTTGGAAGACTTGAACTTATGTGGTTAGGAACAGATACTCCAAAGGGAAAAGAGGAGAAATGGTATTTTTCTTGTATCTATCTCTCAGAACTTGTGCCGTAAGACAGCCCATAAACCTTTGAATAAAAAGGTTTTGGGTGCTTGGCAGCAGCTAGACATAAACAGACAAGTTCCTCTGATATGTTAAGTTTTCCAGTTTGGAAACATGGATGTTATCCAACTCTGTGTCAAAACAGAGTTGTAAAGTTTCTCTGCAACTTTCCTTCCTTTCTCTGGGATACTGTAGGTCAGACCAGATGTAAGGTGGGAGATACAATAGTCCTGTGAGAGGGAAGTTCCTTGCACTGTGCCCAACCTAGAAAGGGGAAGAAGTTGCTCTTAGGATTGATAGCACCAAATTAGCACAGGGAGGTAACAAGGGGCCTAGGATGAGACCAAGTGATTTGTGTTTAGGATATCAGGGATGGATGTGAGTAAGGGGTGACCATAAGTGCATGGCAATACCTGGGTGTGTGTGTAGGAAAAAGGAGGCTGTGTGTAAAACTAAGGAAGAGTTGGTGAACTGAGGTGGCAGAGATCAGGAATCTGTGGAATATGTGCTGGGAGCAGTGGGGTAGGAGACTTTTCCGTAATTTCATAGAATGGTTGATATCAGGAGTTACCTCTTGAGATCAGCTACAGCAGGTTGCAGAGGACAGTGTTCAATTGAGTTTTTAATATTTGCAGTGATGGGGAGTCCACATCCTGTCTGGGCAAGCTGTTTTAGTGTTCAGGGAGTTCAGCACTGACCTCCAGAAAATCTCAGCTCTTTGAATAGGTGCTTCTGAAAAAGTCCAGGACTTGTTTTCCATGCACAAAATAAATGACAGCAGCAGTCCTTTTTCCATAGGGGTGTTCAGAAAAGTATTGATTGTGATTCTGTGAGGTACTGCAGTGCTGAGCAGTGCTCTGCAGCTCCTAAGGCTGTCTGCAAGATATTTTAGGCCTGGGCTGTGTTATTCACAAAATCTTTCATATTTTTTTTTTTTTCCTAACTTCTAACACTGCTGTAGTTCCTTCAAGTCCTATCAGACATCTGTATCATGTTAAACATCTGAAATGTGCTTACTTTATTTACTCTCTGTTTTCTATCCACTATGCAATCTTCCAGAGCCCTGAATGAGAGGACTGCAACCTGAGATTTCCCACTGCCTTCCAGGTAAGGAAAGCACTGGTGGGTAAAAGTAGCTTTTTCTTATATTAAGTAAGGCTGTTTACTTGGCAGTTTGGCTGTAACAAGATGCTGGACTAAAAACTGAACAGTAGAATGAATGAAATATTAAATGGATGGCAGCTAAATGAGGACTCTGTGGCTTGAGGACAGGATAAGTGTAAGGACTTTCAAAGAGAAATATAAACTCTTCTTAGATAGAACCATTAAAGCAAGCCAAGTCTTTGTGATCATTGTTATATTATACTATGTGGGTTTTGTGTGAAATACATGCTTAGTAAAATGATAAATTATACTTTTGCTACTACTGCAGTCTTTACCCTTAATTCTCTGATATGATACATGAAAATCCTGTGTGATTTTAAATACTGCATGATTCTGAAAAAGCTGCATTATTTAAAAAATACCTTTATACTGCGGTACTCGCCAACAATCTGTTTATTAGAATTGGGTTGGAAGGGATCTTAATGATCATCTAGTTCCAAACCCTTGCTATGGGAAGCAACAACTTTCTCTAGATCAAGTTGCCCAAAGCCCCATCAAATCTTATACTGAATGCTTCCAGTGATGGAGCATGAATGATGGAGCTCTGACTGTCACCAGTTGCATAAAAATAAATATAGATATATTTTAGTTAACATTTCTGGATATATTTTTATCAGATGGCTGCATGAAAGGCATCTTTTGATCCCCTCTCCTGTTTTTCACCTCCTTTTGCTTAACTGCTTCTCTGTTGCATAGCATGAAACTGGATTATTTGAGACTGTGTAATTTGCATCAGAGGCTGTTTCAAATCCTGCTATAGCAATATGGTGCATTGTTTCCTAAAAGGGTCTTGTCATCTGAATGGTCCTAGAGCATACAGAGGATCCAGAAGTAATCACCGCCCCAAGACTCTCAGTCTGTTTATTTTTGTGTGTCAGACTTTCCCTTTTCCTGAAATTATAAAGTAGAAATAAACAGCCCCTGGAAACTGCATCACAATCAAAAGGTAAATTCAGCTTCTGAGTTTATTAAAAAAGAAGCTGAATTTTCCCTGTCTGTTAGCTACAGAGCTGTCATGTTTCCTGCTTCTAACCTGGAGCCACAGTGGAGCATGTCACGCATCCCCAGTGAGCTCTCACAGGGGTTTCATGCTGCAGACTGTGTCTCAGAGCTTGAAGCTGTTGCAGCCAATATGTGGACTCTACCTGTGACCACTCATTGGATGCTCCAATGTGGAAGCTGAGGGTTGTGGTCTTTCCCTGCCACATGAGACAGCCTACCTGAGACACACTCACTTCCTTGCCCTGTGTGTGTTAAACTCACAAACTTATGCCTCACAATGTTTGGTTTTATGTGCTGGCATTGAGATGTCTGAGGAATCATAGAATCATAGAATGTTAAGGAGGTGGAATGGACCTTGAAGGTCATCTAGTCCCAACCCCCTCTACCATGGACAGGGACATCTTCCACTACATCAGGTTGCTCAAGGCCTTATCCAACCTGGCTTTGAACACTGCCAGGGTTGGAGCATCCACAGGCTCCCTGAGCAACTTGCTCCAGTGTAACAGTGTAATTTTTGCAAAAAATTTCTTTCTAATATCTAACCTAAATTTCCCCTCTTTCAATTTTTTCTCATTACTCCTTGTCCTATCACCACAGTTCCTGATGAAGAGCCCCTCTCTGGCTTCTCTTTAGGACCCCTTCAGATACCAGAAAGTTGCTATGAGGTCTCCATGCAACCGTCTCTTCTCTGGGATGATCAAACCCTCAGCCTGGCCTTCACAGAGGAGCTCCAGTGCTCTTGGCCTTTTTGGCCTCCTCTGGACTTGCTCTAATAGTTCCAGGCCCTTCTTATGCCCCTTATCCAGAGCTGGTTGCAGCACTCCAGGTGGGGTGTCTGAGGGCAGAGTAGAGGGGCAAAATCATCTCCTTTGACCACAACTCTGTGTGTGGCCTTCCAGCAATTCTTTATCCACTGAGTGGTCCATCCATCAAACGCCTGTCTCTCTGATTTGGAGACAAGGACATCATGTGGGACAGTGTCAAGCACTTTGCATATGTCCAGTGCTTTGCCCCATCCACCAGTGCTGTAGCCCAGTCCTAGAAGGTCACCAAAATTTGTCAGGCATGAACAGGCAGTAATAATTTTGTTATTCTAAGCTTATATCAATTATTTTAAGACTTTTTTTACTTAACCCTGCTCTTACCAGAATTTTAAGAATTACTATTACACTGCACCCTGAGTAATCTTGAGACTGAAGAGTCTGCAACCTGTAGAAATGTTTACCAGCCCGATACGGGTCCTGCAGCATGGACTGCTCCACTGATATCTAATGGGAATATCTGTTTCAGGTTACTATTAAATAACTCAAAGTCTCTACACAAAGAATCTAGAATATAAATTTTTCTGCCCATGCTGGGCTCTGGGACACCAGTTTGTCCAAGGATGTGTCTGTGCTCCTCCGATTGCAGCCAGTCTGGGAACAGCAGCTAAACAGGCACTCAGGTATCCTCATGGCTGAAACCCCAGGCTGCTCTGGGACTAAGGTGACTGTTAAGAGGCATTTCCAGAATGTACATTTTGGTTTTAATCTTTGTTAACAGGCATCAGAGCTCAAATGGCTGACAGCTCTTCCAAACAAGTCTTAGGGATGGAATTTACCTTTTCCTCAGGTTGCTGTAGATAACAGCTAAGTTAATCAGCCCTGGTGTTTTACTATCAACAGGGGAGAGAAGAACAGTCACAAGGGAGAATTTAATTGATTTGGAAATCTGTGTTAGGCTAAGTTCATTTTCCTATCTTTAATATTTAAAGCAAGAAAATAATCTAGATATGCCTAAGATGCATAAACATGGGTGTCTAGTACCATCTGAGATGCCCTAAGGGGGCTGTACTTCCTAATCAGGGCTGCAAGATGTGACATAGGTTCTTTCCTTAAAAACTAATGCTGTGGTTGAAAATGCAGCCTCTCCTCCAGGCTCTGTCAAATATGTCTGTGAGGTGTCCTTTCTTTATCGAATCATATCTCCTTATGAAATCAGCATGCTCTACATACAGTAACATCACTTATCTCCCCAGTGAACTGATGCAAGTCATCAATCCCACCATGCAGGACCTCCTTGCATGACTGAGGGCAGATTAAATCATTTCACCTTTTATTTTTTAGTTGTGATTTGTTGGGAGGGTTTTTTTTGTGCTTTGTTGGAGCATTATATTTACTTTGTACTCACTTGGCACAGTTGGAGATGAACGCTCTGCAGGGTGCAGACAGGGAGGTATCAGAGCCATAGGTTTCAGTGGGCTCTGCATGTCCTTAGGGGAGGATTTTTCCTCAGTGTTGCAGATTACTACGAAAAAGAGAATTAGGGTGGGAAGTTCCTCAGTGGTATAACACAAACACACTGAGCCAAAGCACTTGAAGCCAGAGCCAGCTCTCTTCTGCTATTCTTATGTGTGTTCTTGAAATCAAAGATGTACCTTTCAAAAAATAGCCCAAATAAGCAAAGTTGGAAAATACAACCTTGCAAACTGATTACATGTACCTCAGCAGTTATATTTTGCAGTACACCACCTGATTGTGCAGAATTAAGATCTATCTGTGGTGTCAGTGATCTGTTCAGAATAACCATGGGTTTTGCTGTCAGCTAGTTAGTTATGGAGTGGGTGATTTGGATGTGCTCACAGTCATTACTGCAATGAGATCTTCTCGCCCTGCATTCAAAATTAAAGCAAGGAATCCCCAGGGCCACACAAGCACCAAATATTTTTTACCTGTCAAAAAGGGTTTCAGAGTACAGTCAAGTTTTACATGCATAACATTTTTAAAGATTAAAATAGATAACAAATAGATAACATATTTCTTATTTCTATTTAGAGGGCTAGAAAGTCCCTTTGAGTCAACTATTCTACATAATTCTGAGTGGACATCAGAATTATTGTCTGAAAGGAGATTAATTAAAATGTCTATAGGGAGAATGGTGACTAGTCTTATAAGACACACGGAGGCTGTGAAATGGGAAGCTACTCCATGACAATGTGTGTTGGCTGGCACATTTTTCCTCCTCAGTTCGGTAGTTCCAGGTTCTCTCATAGTAATGAGATTCATAGAAAATGCTTTTATATGAACCGCATTATAACTGCAAATGAACATGGTGTTCTTCTAGAATATATTGAGAGATGGTGCCACCAGCACATCACAGAATCATAGAATTGCCTGGTTTAAAGATCACCTTGCTCCAAACTCCTTGCCATGGACAGAGGCACCTTACATTAGACCAGGTTGCTCTGAGCTCCATCCAACCTGGCCCTAAACACTCCCAGAGACAGGGCATACACAGCTTCTCTGGGCAACCTATTCCAGTGCCTCACCACCCTCACAGTAAGAATTTCTTCCTAATATCAAATCTAAACTTATTCTCAGTTTGAAGTCGTTCACCCTTGTCCTGTCATTACATGCTCTTGTAAAAAGTCCCTCTCCATCTTTCTTGTAGGTCCCCATCTCCTCTAACCATTTCTCCAGGTCTAATCCTTAAATAGGAAAAGTAGGACAAACAGGAAAAAGCAGGAAGATGCACTCAGTGCGTTATCTTGGTGTCTCAAGCTCAGATTCCTATTGTCTGCAGCATCCAGGTTTCAAGCAGAGATCCGGCAGTAGGAAGCAAATCTCTTCAGAAACTTTCCACCAGCGATTTTTTTTTTTTTTTCCAGTAGGTTTAAGACAGGGTTTCACAACGTCCTGCAAACAGTACCAGCTCCTGAAAGAACTGTCATGGCTTATGAGCGTTACGCAGCTTTGCACTAACGTTTTTGGATGGAAGTGACATTTGATTGTTGTGACCTTGCTGTGCCTTGTGATGTTCCAGTGCAAAATGAGAGCCTCATGACATGCATATTTGATGCATAAATGGCAACTGAATGCCTTGATTTCACATGTCTCTCTGTGTTAATACTCCATGTTTTGATCCTATGGCAGTCCATTCACCTGAGGTCTTTTTCCTTTCTTATTTTCAGATCACTAGGCAAAGGCTAAGTTCAGCCTGTTTGCTTCGTGCATGAAAGATTAGTGTCCTGTGCTGTGTAAGAGTGTTCCTTTATGAGAGGTTTTTTCTCACTGTTTGGTGGTAAGAGGCAATTCTCACTCACACAGGGAACTCACTTTTAAGAGGACTTTTCTATGCAAAAAACACTTTATTCAAGAATATATTAAAATTCCACTCTTAAGTCTCATTTTAAAAACATAGGTTTGGCCTTTAGCTAAAAAAAGTTTAAAACTGCATCACAACAGGAACTCCTAAAATTATTCCCCTCCTCAGCTTTGCTATTTTGTTCGATGCCTTATAAAAATGCAAGAACACCCTGTAAAAGAAAACTTTGCCCTCCTGGAAGCGGT
Source organism: Empidonax traillii (assembly GCF_003031625.1). Taxonomy (NCBI): domain Eukaryota; kingdom Metazoa; phylum Chordata; class Aves; order Passeriformes; family Tyrannidae; genus Empidonax; species Empidonax traillii. Next base: position 293,368 of record NW_020955853.1, read on the forward strand.
GTTTGACCTTTGCAGGGAAGTGAGCTCTTTACTAACAAGTGCAGAATGCAAACATTTTGGATGCATGACTGTTTTTTCCCAGAGCCCCAAAACCATGCCGAGGGGTGACCTCCATCCTCCCGGCTGTCACTGTCCCTATGGAGGGGGGCTTTGGGGTGGCATCCCTGTGCCTGTACATCGAGGGCTGCTTGGCAGCGATGGGTTCGAGCAGATCTGGGTGCTGGGGCAGCTGTTGCTCTGAGCGGTGCCGCCGCCGAGTTGGGTAACCATGGCAACAGCATCACCGCCAGCATCCTCCTCCTCCTCACTCGGCTCTCCTCCTCCTCGGCATCATCAGGAGCAGCAGCAGCAGCAGCAGCCCTGGCAGGAGCCAGAGCCCGGCAGCCGAGGCTGCAGCCAGCTGCTGCCATCCCCTACCCGCACCGGCACCCAGTCACAGCCCCGGCCCCACTGCTCCCGGGGAGAATAGGGCAGAGGGAGCTCAGGGAGCTGCACTGCAGAGGGACCCCAGACAACCCAGGTAAGAGCTGTGGGGCTGCTCAAAAACTCCCCGAGATCGATGTGGTGTGTGCCTGGTGTGTGTTTGCGTGCGAGTGTTGGCTGCGAGTTTTCCGGCTCGCTCCTTCCAGCAGCAGTGTGATGACAATTCCAGGCAAGCATGTTTTCTGGCTCATGTTTCCCATCTCTGCCATACTGTCCCTCTCCCTCTCCTCTACCCAGATACATAAGGAATGATAAATAATATTCTAAAAGGTTGGTAGAAAATGGGATGATGGGGGAGCCCAATGTGATCGGAGCGGGGAACGGCTGAGCTTCCAAAATAAAAGTGGGCAGCAGCAGCAGCAGAGCAAAGGTTGACACAGTAATTAATAACCCCTAAAGAAAAAAAAAAATATGCGACGGTGCACTTCTGTCTCTGCCCACTCTACAAATAAATCTCATCATATTCAGCAGAGAGCTGTAAAGAGGAGAGGTGTGTGAATAGTCAAGACTAGGAACCTTACTGTAGTCCACAACTGTCAGATTTACCTTAGGTGTTTTAAAATGGGGAAAAAATCCCATTGCAATAACAATGTAGTCATACCTGAGAATGTATGTATATATAGAATTGTAAAAATATTGCTCTTAAACCTTTACAACTTCTAAGAAGTGAAAAAAAAAGAAAAAAAAAAGAAAAAAAGTCTTACAGATGTGGGTCTGATGACCAGACAGTCAAACATGCTGACTTCGTCTGTTGTGAGAAAGCATGTACTAGGTACATTTCAAAAGGTAGGAAGAACAGTTCTAGCCCAAAGGCACATGAGGACAGTCCTTGTCATTTCATAAACAGAAGAGGTACAAAGCTGTGGAGTGTCCTTGTGCAGGCAAATAGATGTGGATGAGTGCGTTTGTCTGAGGATCGTGAAGGGAGAGAGGATAAGAAGTAAGTTTAAGCCAAGTGGTGAGTGTTTGCTGTGTAATGACTGCGGAGAGCTCTTTCCACTTCCACTGAGCTGTTTTTATTTGTTTATTTGTTTGTTTTTGTCAGCAGTAAGGGGAAAGAGATCCGCTGCTGCTGCTGTCTATCTCCTTCTCTAAACCCCCCTGTTCTACCTCTCTGGTGTCCCTTGTCCTCCCCACACCATCCTTGTCTGTGTGGCTGGAAATGCTGCTGGTTCTACTGATAATAAGCATTTTAATAGGAGGCTTTTGAGCCCATCCCAGGATATGATACAGTTTTAATTCTGCTTCCTAATTATAATGTGGGGACAGTCTAAGTATGACTCAATACAAGTACTGGTATATTTGTGTGTGTGTGTATGTATATATATATATATATGTATATATGTATATGTATATACTTGTACATACAGTGAAGGCTAAGAGGCACTTGTCTTTCATGTTCAACCTGATTTGAAAATCAGAGTTTTTTTTTGGTCCCAGTCTTCTGTTTTGCTACATGTCTGCAGGTCCTCCTAAAACCAGCAGGAGCTAGAATATAATTTAAGTTTATAGGTATAGAACAGAATGCAGAATTGGGCCCATCTTTTCTCTGTGTTTATAAACACCCTCCTCCTGCAAGGTACAGAACAAATGATTTGGGTAGTCAGGACCTCATGCCCAGTTCTTATGCAGAAATGTTGTAAAAATTACCTGGGAATTATGTTCCACCCCGAAGGAAATTGATAGGATGAGGGATAGAAAAAAGAAAATATAGGTAAGTATTTGGAATCAAGGAAGTGCCTTGATTTGCAAAATAATTTCCTTAGGAACTTGACCTTCTCATCACAACAGGTCTTCTCTATAAGGGGCTCTTTGATCCATGTTAATAACAGCGCTCACAGACACCAAGTTTAACTGAAGAGGATGATTTTGGATACTTATATTAATTAAACTAAGGCACTGTAGGGCTATAGTCCTTAAGGACAAGTCTGTGCACATTACATCATGTATTTCTGCATAAGATTTGGTGTTTGCTTCAAACCTAGAGACTATTTAAATCTTGAAACTTCTTTGTAATAACAGAGAGGGAAAAAAAGTGCCTGTAAAAATGTCTGTAAAAAGAGCACAAACCTGATCATGCTGCTGACACTGAGAGACCAGCAACAGAGCCAAAATCCTGTTTATACGTGTTGCAGAGATGTAAAGTGCATAATCCAGGGGCAGCTCAGTGAGGCGCAGAGCAGCGATCCTCTCATCAGCACAAGCAGATGATTGAAGGTCAAAGGGCTTTGGGTATTACACATTAACACCCTGCAAGTATTCCTACTCAGTCCTGCTTTGCTCCTAGCTGTGGGCAGGTGATTATGGAGAAGCCAGAACTCATACATGGACTTTTGATTACTGTGGGGCTGCGAAAATACTGTTAGAAATGACTCTCGGAAAGGAAGGGAAGGCTGATGTTTTCATGAGCACTGTTTGGCCATAAAAACCCTCTGTGGAGGGCTGTTCATAGAAATTCAGGGCACTGAGGCTGATATCAGTGGAGACAGTAAGGAACCCCCTCAGATAACCAGTTCTTAATGCTCAGTATCCCCCTCCCCCCCCCTTGCTTAACTGAAAAGCTTAGAAGAGATTTTTTCACTTTGCCTTAGTTTAGTAGTGAATGGGAACATGGTCTTTCTTTTGCTTTGGGTAGGGCTGTTAAGAGCTGCTCTCTTGATGCCCACTTATTGTTCACTAGCACCATTCTAAGGAAAAAAAATTCTATCTCATGATATAACTGAGCATCTTTCAAAATCTTGCTCCTTATTTTCATTAGTCACCCACTGTGTCTCTCAGAAATCAGAACAAATGAAGACTTATACCATAGTTGTTGTTCTAAAGTCAGCATTTACCAACAGGTTGAGGTTGAGGCAGGAATTTTGGAAATGCTGCAGAGAGGGTTTTATTTGTTTCTTTCCCTTTTTTTTTTTTTTTTTTTTTTTTTTTTTTTTTTTTTTTTTTTTTTTTTTTTTTTTTTTTTTTTTTTTTTTTTTTTTTTTTTTTTTTTTTTTTTTTAAATAAGGAAGCTGCTATTTTCCAGATCTTGCTCCGTAGTAACCTGAGGCAAGAGAAGAGTTGAAGATTAATGTTGTACCTTGCCTTTAGTTTAACAATGCTATTCATTTTATTTTGAGCCTATGTGTAAACTGCTGTTTATTACTCTATCCTATAATCACACTCTGTGATTTTCCCTCTTGCAATATCATGTTTTTTCCTTTTACACTGTATGATGATTGGCTAGATTCACTGCTCAATGAGACAGACAGTTAACCATGGAAAAGTTTTTCCACCACCCCAGACGAGGGTGAAATCTTTATGTTGGAGACTGGACACTCTCTGCCTGTTTGGTTCCCTTAAAAATATGTAGCAATTCCTTACAGAAATAATTTTTTTTTTTTTGGCCAATTTTCATCTTTTTAAGGAGTCAGACTAGTCTTGGCAGGTTCTCCTAAAGTCTAAATCGCACCCATGATCATGCAATGTGAACCTTTCTGTGCACTGGGCACCTGCCCTCATCAGAACTTGCAGAGGTTATAATTCCTCCCTAGTCTATTGGTTCAGGGGTAGCACAAGATTTTGGTCTTTTTGTTCTGCAACCCCTGGGGTCCACCTTCTTCCATGCTCTTGGACTGAAGCCTTCTCCCCCCGTTGGTGAGGCAGATTCTGTCTGTGCTTCCCACAGCAGACTACTGAGCAAAGTGTGTCCACAAGCATGAGTAGTGCAGGTGTCTCACTTGGTGTGCATTTCTTCTGCTCTGCCCTGTGCCCATTTTCCTTCCATTCACACTGCCAGTGCCNAGCTATACTCATCATAATTTCTTTTTTTTTTGTTGTTGTTCCTAGCTATGTGGTGTTGCCATGGATAGGTAAGACCTTATGCATACCACTGGAATTTAGAGGTGAAATTGCAGATATGAAGCAACATGATAATGCATGGCAGTGGTGTGACAATAAATTGATGTTTGTCTTATTTGCATGGAAATTTCAACCTCTGACCTCTGGCCACAGTGTGGCTTTTAAGGATTCACAGAGTGCAGTACAATGATGAATGGAATTTTCTTTATATAAGTTGGCTTGGTAGGGACTACCTGTGATTTTAAGACCCTGCTGCCACCATTTAGCAGCCTGGGGGGCACCAGGCTCTTTTTTGGTCCAGCTAGTTGAGCAAACAAATCTCTCCTGTTGTATTACTATCCAGATCTGTGTGACTGGGAAGGAATCTGGCTCTGCCAGCATCTTCTAATGTAATTCGGGTTTCTCTCAAGTTGCTAACGTTGCATTTATTTCTGAGGCTGGCAAGCACTGTCCCATTACCTTTTTACGGCCCAAAAGAACGTGAGTATTACTTGGAGGATGCAGCTTGAGTGAAATGTTGCTTGTATCTCTGTCAATTTGTGAACCCATACTGCCAAAACCACTGTGGCAGCGGGAAAAGCAATCCTGTTTTCTGAGAATGATTTCTTAAAGGACAGAGCAAAAGGACCAGTATTTCCATCCACAGAATCCCAGACAAGTGGAGTGTTTCAGTATGAAAATTTCCATCTCTATTAAATTATCTTGTTCTTTCCACTCATAGCCTCTTACTCTTCTCAGTGGCTTTGACTTGACCTCATTGTGAGCAAATGATGCCTGTAGATGGTGTAACCTCATGTTCTAGCTAAATAGGGCCCTGGCTTATGAGTGTTGGTTTTTTGTTTGTTTGTTTGTTTGTTTTGGTTTGTTTGTTTGTTTGTTTTTCCATAAAAAAGTCTCCCATTTGTTTTAGAGGTGGTGGGGACGCACAGGGCAACACACACTTGAGGAAGATCGTGCCCCCTTGTACTCTGCTTTTCTGGAACTGTGCGAGCTATTCTAGGTTTGTGTGGTTTCTGCAGAGACCTGAGACTCTTAGCTACAGGTGCTGAGCCCATGATGCAGGCTTGCAAGCTGCCAATACCTGTAGCAACTGCTCACCCTCTGTGTGATTGAGTACCTGAGTTCAGCAGGTACTGCCTTACATCTGCACAGCTCCTCTGAGCTATTAGGGCACGACTATCCCACGTCATAAAACACGAAGATCTCTGTGGGACAAGCCAGATGGATTTCATTAGAGCTGAGCAGCCTCTGCTGCTGCAGGTGACTCCTCTTACAGGAGCTTACAGAGTTGACTGCACTGCATAAACCTATTCTACACCACGCAGCAGCACAGCCCTATTTATTTTCTTTTACTACCTGTCTTGGCTTAAAATCCCAGCTGAAAACTTCTCTCTTCTGTCCTTGCCTAATTGTTTTCCCTCTGTTTCACCCCCTCTTTGCAGCTGTGTTTAGGCTGAGCAGTGTGAGGGTGCAGTTTGCCAGGGTAGGTATTAGAGGAAATAAAGGGGCATTGTGTGACGTTCTAGAGTGCTTTGCTCTGCAGCCACCCAGCCCTTTCGCCACTGGAGGTTATGGGATGCTTGCCACTGACCTCAGGATCAGCAGGAGTCATCCCCGTGCACAAAAGTCCTTTCAGAAGGAAAGATAATGCACAAGGCTGAAAAGAGACTGTTGTTTGAGGAAGGTGTGGAAGCCTGAACCCCATCGGTCTGAAAGCTTTTGTTGGCTGCCATGGATGGATCAAAGTC
>NW_020955853.1:299456-302179 GCF_003031625.1 Empidonax traillii
TCTTTTTGTTCTGCAACCCCTGGGGTCCACCTTCTTCCATGCTCTTGGACTGAAGCCTTCTCCCCCCGTTGGTGAGGCAGATTCTGTCTGTGCTTCCCACAGCAGACTACTGAGCAAAGTGTGTCCACAAGCATGAGTAGTGCAGGTGTCTCACTTGGTGTGCATTTCTTCTGCTCTGCCCTGTGCCCAGTTTCCTTCCATTCAGACTGCCAGTGCCTGATAGGCTGCAAGAAACTCATGGCCTGTGATGCAGCGTGACATCTGCAAACACCGCTCTGGGAGATGATGGGCTGAAATTACCAGAGCAGTTGTGGCTGCTGGGCTGATCCCAGTCCTTCTTCAGAAGGTCAGCACCATGACATGCCCGATCTCAACTCGCTGGGAGAGTCAGTGAGAAGCTGGCTTCTTCCAAATCTTCCACATCCAAGACGATGCAATTTTATTCCCTCTCTAATCTTATTATTAGTGCCTGCAATATTAAGGAATCTGTTATTCAGCAGCTTTATTTCTTTCCTGTTTTCCCACAGCAGAAAGAGCATCCAAACAAAGTGTAAAAGGGAGAATGATCTTATTTTCTACACTTAGGTGCTGCTAACATCCATGTGCAGTCACAGGTCAAAAAAGAATACCTTGGAGGGGGGTGGGTGCTCTCTCTGGTCCTGCTAAAAATTTTCCAGAAATTTCATGGCATTTTTGCTTTTCTCTTGGGTTCAGATGTGCCTTTGTATGGTTTCTGTGTGTCTGGAGCACTGTAGATAGATGCAATATCCTGACATGCTCTTCATACCCGTTGTGTTTTCTCATGTTTAGGATCATGGGGATAAGACAAACTAAGAAGTAGTTTGAACTTTTCCTGATCTATGTACTTGCCAAATTCTTGGTTTTATAGTAGTATATTGGCATATATATTTTGTACAGGTATATCTGGAAGCTATACTCATCATAATTTCTTTTTTTTTTGTTGTTGTTCCTAGCTATGTGGTGTTGCCATGGATAGGTAAGACCTTATGCATACCACTGGAATTTAGAGGTGAAATTGCAGATATGAAGCAACATGATAATGCATGGCAGTGGTGTGACAATAAATTGATGTTTGTCTTATTTGCATGGAAATTTCAACCTCTGACCTCTGGTCACAGTGTGGCTTTTAAGGATTCACAGAGTGCAGCACAATGATGAATGGGATTTTCTTTATGTAAGTTGGCTTGGTAGGGACTACCTGTGATTTTAAGACCCTGCTGCCACCATTTAGCAGCCTGGGGGGCACCAGGCTCTTTTTTGGTCCAGCTAGTTGAGCAAACAAATCTCTCCTGTTGTATTACTATCCAGATCTGTGTGACTGGGAAGGAATCTGGCTCTGCCAGCATCTTCTAATGTAATTCCGGTTTCTCTCAAGTTGCTAACGTTGCATTTATTTCTGAGGCTGGCAAGCACTGTCCCATTACCTTTTTACGGCCCAAAAGAACATGAGTATTACTTGGAGGATGCAGCTTGAGTGAAATGTTGCTTATATCTCTGTCAATTTGTCAACCCATACTGCCAAAACCACTGTGGCAGCAGGAAAAGCAATCCTGTTTTCTGAGAATGATTTCTTAAAGGACAGAGCAAAAGGACCAGTATTTCCATCCACAGAATCCCAGACAAGTGGAGTGTTTCAGTATGAAAATTTCCATCTCTATTAAATTATCTTGTTCTTTCCACTCATAGCCTCTTATTCTTCTCAGTGGCTTTGACTTGACCTCATTGTGAGCAAATGATACCTGTAGATGGTGTAACCTCATGTTCTAGCTAAATAGGCTTATGAGTGTTGGGGTTTTGTTTGTTTGTTTGTTTTGCTTTGTTTGTTTGTTTGTTTTTCCATAAAAAAGTCTCCCATTTGTTTTAGAGGTGGTGGGGACACACAGGGTAACACACACTTGAGGAAGATCGTTCCCCCTTGTACTCTGCTTTTCTGGAATTGTGCGAGCTATTCTAGGTTTGTGTGGTTTCTGCAGAGATCTGAGACTCTTAGCTACAGGTGCTGAGCCCATGATGCAGGTTTGCAAGCTGCCAATACCTGTAGCAACTGCTCACCCTCTGTGTGATTGAGTACCTGAGTTCAGCAGGTACTGCCTTACATCTGCACAGCTCCTCTGAGCTATTAGGGCACGACTATCCCACGTCATAAAACACGAAGATCTCTGTGGGACAAGCCAGATGGATTTCATTAGAGCTGAGCAGCCTCTGCTGCTGCAGGTGACTCCTCTTACAGGAGCTTACAGAGTTGACTGCACTGCATAAACCTATTCTACACCACGCAGCAGCACAGCCCTATTTATTTTCTTTTACTACCTGTCTTGGCTTAAAATCCCAGCTGAAAACTTCTCTCTTCTGTCCTTGCCTAATTGTTTTCCCTCTGTTTCACCCCCTCTTTGCAGCTGCATTTAGGCTGAGCAGTGTGAGGGTGCAGTTTGCCAGGGTAGGTATTAGAGGAAATAAAGGGGCATTGTGTGACGTTCTAGAGTGCTTTGCTCTGCAGCCACCCAGCCCTTTCACCACTGGAGGTTATGGGATGCTTGCCACTGACCTCAGGATCAGCAGGAGTCATCCCCGTGCACAAAAGTCCTTTCAGAAGGAAAGATAATGCACAAGGCTGAAAAGAGACTGTTGTTTGAGGAAGGTGTGGAAGCCTGAACCCCATCGGTCTGAAAGCTTTTGTTGGCTGCCATGGATGGATCAAAGTC
>NW_020955853.1:302516-322636 GCF_003031625.1 Empidonax traillii
AAAGGGGCATTGTGTGACGTTCTAGAGTGCTTTGCTCTGCAGCCACCCAGCCCTTTCGCCACTGGAGGTTATGGGATGCTTGCCACTGACCTCAGGATCAGCAGGAGTCATCCCCGTGCACAAAAGTCCTTTCAGAAGGAAAGATAATGCACAAGGCTGAAAAGAGACTGTTGTTTGAGGAAGGTGTGGAAGCCTGAACCCCATCGGTCTGAAAGCTTTTGTTGGCTGCCATGGATGGATCAAAGTCATGCTGCTGTTTTACCCTGGGATGCCACGGCCACCTGAGCATTCCTTTTCTTTGCTTGGGGAACCAAGCAGCAAATTCAGGGGCATCGAGAGACAGAAGAGTGACAAGGCAGAGAGACATTATTTCAGCAGGGCTACTCTTTTTTGAGAGAAGTCCATATCTGTAAGTTGGCCCTAAATGGAGATGAATAATAATTCCAGAAGGTACATGAAAAGCCCTTAGATATGTTCTTTCTTTTGTGGTGGGGAAGGAAGGAATAGATTTTGGATTGCATCAATTCTTTTGTCTGAAGAAGGAAGAAAGATTATTTTGGGAAAAAAATAAAATAACTAGTGAGGAATAATCAGCTGGCTTTCGCTAATTTTTAGTTGCACTGTAAATTAGGCCTTGTTTTCTTTAGGTGACTTGCGTTGGTTGTGGGTGACATTAGTGCCTTATTAAACTTGCCGTGCTGAGAAACTCATGGTTATAGTGTAGCTAATAATAATACCCTAATCGAGAAACAGAAGGTGGGATAAGTCAGCACCAGAAATTGGAATGCAGAAATAGTCGCTGCGAGTTGAACTAAAAATACACAACAGCATAACCCTCTTGTCTAGAGCAGCACATGCTGAACACACGTTGGGCGCTGGCAGTGGGGGGAATGGCTTCCTTTGTTTTTGACAGCTGCTGGATCAGCAGTGCTCTGTGGTGATCTGCGTATGTGAGGGCCTAACACCACCTGAGATGCTCAAGGCCCCTCATAGCAAGTTAACGAGTACCCTTGGCAAGTTAATCATTGTCCAGAATCATAAACAGACTATATAGGGTGAAACAGACCGTGTCAGACGACTTGGGAAGCCAGTTGTTCCCTGGGTGGGACTTTGTGATCTTGGAGTCACCCGACGACATGGGAGTGACCTGCAGCAGGGACCGAGATGTAACCATGGCTACTCTGTTCCTCTGCTCCCTGCTCCTGCTTGGGGATAAACAGCAGATGTCAAGATTGCTGCTGAATTATGAGCCTTGGAGTTATCTCTGCACAAGGGTTGTTTGTGCTCAAAAAGATTTATCTAATTTTTTTCCTGCAGCCTCCCAGGGTTTACCCAGCCTCTCAACTTGGGTTTTACGAGGGTGATATTCGGTTTAATGTGTGCATGTTTTCCTCTATGAGCTTTGTAGTCTCCATGACAATAAGATAAGAGTGGCCCAGATGTCGTGGTGATAGGGGACCCTGAAATAGGTTAGTCAGATGAAATTAGGACACATGTAATGCCAGAATCAGCAGTGCAACATGGGTATCTGCTGCACTGTTGGATGTTAGATCAAAGGTGAGGAACGCCTTGTAGATGAATCACAGAATCATAGAATCATTTAGGTTGGAAAAGACCTCAAGATCATGAAGTCCAACAACTATTCCAGCATTGCCAAGATGAAGAAAAGTGTTCAGTGAAAAGAGGGAGTTGATTGACTGTGTTGGGCACAGTGATGAGATATTGTCTCCAGATAAAGGACACAAACACAACATAGTGCTGAAAGAGGGAGGACAAGAAGCAAGGCCTTAATGTTCTAATTCAAAATCCCTGCATTGTGTGTAATGAAACCCAGCTGTTGTGGAACTCCTTTCCATGTCTGAATACAGAGAGGCTTGTGGCTGGGATAGGAATGGGCAAGGATATGGCTGTAGCTACTTTGGTCTCCACATCTGCAGGCAGGAGGAATACAAGTGATTCCATCAGTGCTCCTGCCTTGCTTCCCTTCCCAAAGTCAGGTGCCTGCTAATTGTACAAGCACAGGTGCTTCCCTCAAAGCAGAAAATGCCAGTATATTGTATGAGGAAATGTCAGCTAACAGAACTGGTTTTATAAGATTCAGTCTAGAGGTAAGTCCTTTCCTCAATGCACCTGAGCTTTTGTTGTGACTGCTTTCCTTTTTTGCTGTATTACAGCCAGGAGATCCAAGGACATTGATCTGCTTTGTGTCTCGTCTGAGACTCTTCAGGGTTGTGGGGACCAGCTAGAGACAGACCAGGCAAAGCACAGAGGTTATTGCTCTTGGGATAGGTGCTTCTTATGTGAGCTTCTCTGGGCTGTGGTTACTCTGAATAAAGGGACCATAGAAATGACAATCTTGCTTGCCTGTCCTTCTTAGCCATTCAGATTCTCTCTGGCACTGCTATTGTACTTACTCTTTGATGAAGTGAACAATAAAAAGCCATTTTTGTTCATAGGATAGTTTCATAGGATGATTCCCATTGGTAGGAACATCTATTCCCAGTTACCTGCTAAAATCAGGGGCACCTGTAGGGTCAGACCAGCTTTCTTAGGGTTTTATGTAGTCCAGCTTTTTATCCATCTATAACTAAAAGTTAGTGGCCTCTGAGATCTTCTGAATTGTCAGGACTAGGGTCAGCAGGAGCTTTAGGGGCATTTGTTTTGAGAGAGAGAGAGAGAGGAGATCTGACAACACGTGTAAAGAGCACATGTCTATAAGGGCCTTTGACCGTGGAGACATCCAGAGCAAATTGGCAGAGACTCTGAGAGGAGAGTGGTGTACAGAGCATGACAGAGGGGAAAATGAACTTATCAAAAGCCTCTTTGGGCTGTCAAGGGCAGGTTTATTCCTTGGCATAAATGGCTTCCTCTGGGGACTCATGGAATATGCGTTACCAGGGGGAAAGTGCTGACGTTTATAGTGAAATGGGTCTGGCTTGCCCTGTGTCTGTACATGGTAGATGACTGTTCTGGGAGGTAGTGCCTCAGGTCAGTGATTTAATTATATCTGGTTTGGAGACCTTTTACCATACCTGAGATAACTCAAGGCTTATAGGATGGCATTTGGAAGAATCATCTGTTCAGCAGCAATAATCACCAATTACTAAGAAAAGATCACCTTACTTAGTCATTTCCTGCTGCTCCCATCTTCCCACCAAAAGCTCTGTTTATAAAAGCTTTGCTTTCAGGACCAGTGCCACTGATAATCAGAAACCTCACATCATAAGAACATTTAAAAAAAGAGTTTGAGGACGAATTATATAAATGTTTCCTCTTTTGTAAAACAGCTTGGGACTTGTAAACATACTGAGTCCACATCTCTCTAAATAATTCATCATGATGAATTATTTAGTTCTGTAAGCTGTATTTTAAGTAAGGAAATATTTTTTCCTAATATGAAGGAAATTAAGATATTTTAGATAATTTTGAAAAAAGTATCTGCCATTTCAGTCTTTTGCTTCTGTTTATGTTGCAATTGATTTTCGTCATGAGTGTGTTCTTCAGGAGTGGCTGATAATAGGTCTGTAGTCAAGGTGACTTCCTGAGCACCAAAAATCACAAAACCTTTCAGCAGAATAAGGCTTATCAAAAAGTCAAGGAGTCCACTTCCTGCTGTAGATGTGCAAAGGGCACATTTTAGAATATAGAGTTTTAGAATATTTTTTTATTTTCCAGAGGAAGTTGGAGATGGCAACTTCAATCCACTAAATGAAAGTGAATGCTGTTACTGATGGAGTCTTTTGTACAATGCTTTTGCTTTTGAATCTTATTTGTGAGGTTAACTTGAATTTTGTTCCCCTTATATATATATATATATATATATATATATATTTATATATATGTATATATATTTGAACAATTCTGTTGCATTTTCTTTTCTCTCTCCTTCCTTCTTCTCCCTCAACAACAGATGATTTTGAAGACAGCATGAATGAAACAAAATGTTGGCATGGTCTAGCTGAATTTCCTGACAAGATAAACATTAAGTTAAATGTGAGACATATGCCTTAGTGTGTGACTGTAATTTTATAGGTTCTTTTATATGTTATGGTTGGCAACAGAATCCCGGTAGCCTATTCTGGCTTGAAACAACAGTATTTCTTAGTTTAAAGACAGAGAAATTATCCAGAATTGTTATATACCATTGGTTGTACAGTGTGAGTGGTGAAGTGAATCTTGGTTCTAAGTAGTTTCCATTCCAATGCATTTCATAAAAGAATGGGATTATTCCGCCACAGTGCATTTGGGATGGGTATGATGATGTCATCAGAAGTCTTCTTTTCTTCCTTCATCCCATCTCTGGTGTAACACTGTCTGAAGGTGATGCAGCTCCGTTTGCTCCCAGTGTAGAGTGCAGACTTGTATTGGGTGAGTGTTTCTTCTGATGGTTGCACAAGTACAAAACTGGAGGGATATTTGCTCCAGCTCATCCTGTGAGACATTAGTTTGTGAAGCCAGACCATCAGAGGATGAATGCCATGCCCCTTCCCAGCCCCCTCAGCTATGGGGACCACTCACACCGTCTGGACATCCTTTGAACTGTAGTAAAATCTGCCCATCCCACCTCACCTTTTTACACATGGATCTCCATGCAGAAATTCCATTGATAATTCATCTATGGGAATGTTCAGGCCCATGAGTGTTTGCATTTTATCTGAGATTCTGGTCAGGAGAAAAACTCATTTTCTTTATTTTAGTGATCTGCAGGGGAGTCAGCTTCATCCAAAGTAGCTGCCAGCTTTCTTTTTGTGGACAGGGCATTTAGAAATAACTATTTCTAAAGCACTACACAGATAACTTTTTTAAAAATGCCTTCTTTAGGACAGAGGGGTCATGCTCAGACTTTGTCTTCACTGTCTAAACCCTGGACAAATAATTGAGGAACAGCCGTTTACACTGTAGATGTCTGTCATTTCACAAAGTGTTTCCAAACTTATTTACTGTCAAAATATGGAACAGAAGATGAATATCCTGAGCTTTATCCTTCTTCTCCAGACATCCCTGCCACTTGTCTTTAGGATTCCTAAGATGTGTGGCGTAATGGTGTTTTTTGCAGGAGGGACCATACACAGGCCTCTTGCTGTTTCTGGTCATGTTTCCAGTCTGTTTTGGCAAGATCACCTTTCCCATTCCTCTGTGTGATGCCCCACTTTGGACCCCTGGCTGGTTGCTGGACTAGCACAGGGAAAGAATGGTGAAGAAACCCTAGCATTGGCTCACATTATGCATACTAAATGATTTTGGCTCTCAGATATAGCCAGGCAATAAAACGGCACATTTGGCAAAAATGCAGCCTGTTTGGAAAGGGCGTTTGAGCTTCGAAGATGCAAAACCCACGAGCCAGCTTGGATAAGAGAGGCACTGTGACTCCTTTAGATTGGTGCCCAGCTGCAGCAGGGCATCACTGGGATCCCTGTTGGATCCCTGCTTGCTTTAGCCCAAGCAGGAGCAGCACCTTTTCCTTGCCCCTGAGAGAGCTGGTTCATAGACAGCATACACACTCCTCTGCAGTGGTTCAGAGATGCAGCACCCTTTGCTTGGAAGGAGTAATTTAGTGCTTTGTGTGGGTGAATTTATGGAACATAGAGCTTCTCTTAAAGAAATAGACGTGTTTCTTTCTGGTATTTGCAGATGTTGTAGCTGCACATTAGGTGAAAATAAAAAAGACGTTTTGGTGGAGGAAATTTCCATTATTCACCAGCAGTTCCTTGCAGACAACAGTATTTAGTTGTGAATATCTTATTTGTACTTTAATAGCTTATTCTGTGTGGGGAAAGTAAAGGAGTTAGAAGCTGATTTCCGAAAGGATGAAGTATGTCTGGTACATAGCAAATCAAAAACCTTATGAAAAGAATCACGCCTTATAGCCTAGTTCCTACAATTGGTATTAGAGTGACAATAAACCATGCTGAGGATGTAAGGATATGAAGTTTTGAAAAGTGTGCAAAGGAGGACCATGAAGATGGTGAAGGGCCTAGAGAGGAAGTCACATGAGGAGTGGCTGAGGTCACTTGGTCCATTCAGCCTGAAGAAGAGGAGGCTGAGGGGAGACCTCACTGCAGTTACTACATCCTCGTGGGGGAAAGAGGAGGGGCAGGCACTGATCTCTTCTCTTTGGTGACCAGTGACAGGACCTGAGGGAATGGCCTGAAGTTGTGTCAGGGAAAGTTTAGGTTGGATATTAGGTGAAGGTTTTTCACCCACAAGGTGTTTGGGCACTGAACAGGCTCCCCAGGAAAGTCGTCAAAGCACAAAGACTGACAGAGTTCAAGAAGTGCCCGGCTAATTCTCTGCACTGGTTTTGGCTGGGGCAGAGTTAACTGTGTTTTGGGTTTGTGCTGAACAGAAGGTTCATAATATAGAGATGTTTTTTGTTATTGCTGAGCAGGGCTTAGAGTGAGCCAAGGCCTTTTCTGCTTTTTGTACTGCCACACTGGCAAGGAAGTTAAGGGTACTTGGGAAGCTGGGGGAAACACAGCCCGGACAGATCACCCAAACTGACCAAAGGGGTATTCCAGACCATATGACAGTATGACATATGACATATCCTCCATATATAAAGCTGGGAGGAAGAAGGAGAAAGGTGAGGACATTTGATGTCCCACACTGACAGTGGGACATTTGTCATCCCAAGTCATCATTATGTGTAATGGGACCCACTCTCCTGGAGATGGATGAACACCTGCCTGTCTGTGAGAAGCAGTGAGCTGATTCCTTGGTTATGCTTTGCTTGTGTGCTTGGCTTTTGCTTTCCCTAATAAACTGGTCTTTATCTCAACCCATGAGTTTTCTACCTTTTACCTCTGATTCTCCTGCTGATCCCTCTGGTGGGGGAATGAGTGGGTGACTGCATGGGGCTTGGCTGCTGGCTGGTGTTAAACCATGACACACTTCCAGGCACAAGGTGTGTGATTCTTGGGGGGTGTCCTGTGCAGGACAGTTGGACTGGATGATCCTGGTGGGTCTCTTTCAAATCAGGATATTCTATGATTCTACGGTTCTATGAGGCTTAAACATCATTGTCTCCATCATGACTCCCCTGGACTTTGCCTTTTGTTGCTTTGGAGCCTAAACTTTCAACGTGGTTGCAAATTTATCCTGGCTTGTGCCCTGTAAGTCTTTCTGAGTCTGGTTGAAGTCAAGAAGAGCAGCAGTATGATGCCAGAAAAATACCTAAAACCTGAGGTATTTGGAATTAATAATTAAATTGAGTATCCAGGCAGTAAACAAAGCTCCTGACACACAGCTGTTGCCACCCATTCCACACACAGACCTGTCACCCTGGACGATGCGTTTGAGATACAGTCAATGTGTTTTTTCTCCACCACTGTGCAGTGTGGTACCTGGTCTTGCACAACTGCTGTTCACTTGGTTTCTGTGCTGCTCTGGTAGAGATCAGTCATAGAATCCTAGAACTGTTCGGGTGGGAATGGACCTTAAAGCTCATGTTGTTCCAACCCCCCTGACATGGGAAGGGACAATTTTCGCTAGACCGGGTTTCTCAGGACCTGCAGGTCAAGAGGGTGGGTTATCACCAGGAATCCTAACCTATTCTTTTAAACATTTTTTTTTCTCTCCAGTCTGTAGCACTGGAACTGTTGAGGCTGAATAGAAACTCCTTGCTATTAATCTTAAGAGGAATATTTGTCTTTTTTTGTTTATGAATCTTTGTCAAGTCTCAGCAGATCTAATCTAAGCCCCAAATCAGTGTTGAATAAATCCTTCTTTTTCCAAATCATCGATTTAATGATCAAAAAAGTAATAAAAATGGTAGAAAATGCAGAATTATTACACTTAGAAGAGACTTGTGGCAACTTGACAAGGCTGTATGAAAGAAGATGAAATTCTCTGTTGATGAATACAGAGTAATCTACAATGGAAAGAATTAACTCAAATGATTCATAGCTCTTGCCAGCTTAAAAATAAGTCTCCCCATCTCAGAGAATATTCTTCAGAAAACCTTTCTATGTATATGGTTACCTCAGAAAATAAAATTCTCTGTGAGTAAATATAAGATTTGGTACATAAGAACTGGGAAGAAGGTTATTTATGAATAGAAGAATTAATAACTTTTTTATTTTTCAAACCATTAAATATTTGGCAGTATTAAAATTATTTATTTTAAATTAAAATGTATTTTCACTTAAATATTTCAACCTGTGGGAAGTATTGATCTGGATTTTTTTTTTTTTAGGGAAAAATCTGGAAATTAGGGGATCCCATTTAAATGTTCAGTTTATTTAGTTTTGAGATGCCTTTTTTAATGTCAGATTGCAATTGTTTTAGAGAAAGAAGCTATTCAAACAACAACAACAACAAAAAAATCCACCCTAAATGAAAAGTGTTGATTCACGGAGACACAGTGCTTCTGATCCATCAAAATATTTTTATTTCTGTCAAAAAATTTTGTGGGAAATATAGGGCTTTCATTTTGAGTCTGAACACAAACACCTGCCCACTCACAGTCAGAAGATTCCTTGCTATAGGTCCCATGGGTGTGCTCTCCAAAACATTGCAATGTCTTACCAGCAGTGTGCCATCCCCTAAACTGACGCATTTTAATTTGGTCATTGTCTCCTACGGGTCCATTTCACAAGTACGAGGCTTCCAAAGCAGGTGACCAGAACTCATACTGATTTCTGTGCTCTGGATTTGAGTAAAATGGATGTGTTGTTTCGTCTCAGAATCAAGGAAATCTCTTAGCTGAAAGGTGAGGTACTTATGTTCTCGGCTCCTATGAATTTAAAGGAAAAAGTTCCCACTGGATGGGAAAGGTTTTCACTCCTGGTTTTGATATCAACAAGGTGATCCATATGCCAAGCAGGATGCAGTAGTGCCCTGCAGAACTAACTACTGAGTACCTAGAATAATAGAAGGTGAAATAATTTATAATTGTGAAAGTCAAAGGCATTACATTGCATGTAGATTCAAAAACACTTTTAAGCCATGAAGCTTGCAAAAGATCAAACCAAAATGAACCAAACCAACCCCTCCCATACAATTAAAAAAAAAAAAAACAACAAAACAAAACCAAAAACTTAATAAGAAAAAAAAAAGATGCAAATTTAAAGAAAGAAAATGGGAAAGGGGAGAAAAGTGCTACTAATTTTTATAATTAATGAAAAAATTTCCTGTTACAGGATGAGAGGATGAATTTAAAATCTTCCGGGTGCTCACATAGAGGCTGAGAAAAATAGAAAGATTCCTATCAGGTTCATTTTTGCATCAAGCAGTATCTGAGGGAAATTATCATCAAACATATACACTGGGATATACATTTTTTAACATTTCATTATGACAGAATAGCCCAGTTTGGGAGAGATGTCACAGGCTCATTCAGCCTAACATTTTCTGGGAAAGGGAGCCAAGATGAGATCATCTCACAGCCTGTCCAGTCACATCTAGAAAACTCATGGAGATGGGGACTCCACCATGACCCTGCGGAGGTTGTTCCAGTGAATGGTTGTTCTCACTGTAAAAACTGTTTTTCTTACACAGGCGTGAAACCTATTCTGGTGTAAACTGAAGCCATTGCCCTTTGCTTTCTTCATGTTGCTCCTCACAAAGAGACAGTCTGTCCTCTTTTTAGTCCCCCTTTAATACAGCGATGAGATATTCCCTGAGCCTTCTCCTCTCCAGGGATAGGAGACCTTCAGTCAGAGGGGATCTCCTTTGATCATTCCTCAGAGGGCAGGTCATGGCACTCCTTTGGACCTTCTCCAGGCTCTCTGTGTCTTTGTTGAACTGTGGGGACCAGAACTGGACATAACGCTCCAGCTGTGCCTGACAAGTACTGAGTAGAGAAGAAGATTACATCTCTGTCTCTGCTGACAATGTCCCTGCAGATGCACCCCAGGATCCAATTTTCCTTTGTTACTGCAGGGGGGCACTGCTGACTCCTGTGTAGTTGGTTGTCCACCAGGACCCCCAGATCCCTTCCAGCAAGGCTGTCCCCAGACACACAGGCCTGTACTGAGTCCTTTGTTGTGTCATCCCAGCAACAGGACCCTGCACTTGCCTTTGTTCAGCTTCGTACAGCTGCTGTTGCCCACAGTTCCCCAGAGTTCCAGCCCGTCCAGGTCTCTCTGTAAGATGTCTCTCCCATCTGATGTGTCCACCTTAACACCATCTTGGAGTCATCAGCAAACCTGGTGAGGGTTCAGGCAAACTGATCATCCAGGTCATTTATGAAGATGATGAGCAGTGTTAATCCCTGGAGG
The DNA here is from genome assembly GCF_003031625.1 of Empidonax traillii. NCBI lineage: Eukaryota > Metazoa > Chordata > Aves > Passeriformes > Tyrannidae > Empidonax > Empidonax traillii. The sequence goes on from NW_020955853.1 coordinate 312,737, forward strand.
ACCTCACTTGTCACAAACTGCCAGCCTGAATAGAAACCATTGATTACCACTCTCTGAGTGCAGCCTTTTAGCCAGTTTCCTACCAATCTTGCAGACTACCTATCCAATCAAAACTTGCCAGTTTGTCTCATAGATGCAGTTTGTCTAATTTTTCATTTCAGGATGATTTTTACTTTTCATTGAAATCTCTGTCATTGGTATTGATATTGCTTATCTGTATGCAGTATCTGTCTCCAGTATTCTGAAGTGAAAAGCATCTCCAGCATCTGTTCCTTGGGTCATAAACCCTTATCCATATGTAGAGTTCTTTCTAGTTTTGTTTTTTTTTTTCCCTTTCCATACTGAATTTGTTAGGTCATAGTGCACATAACACTATGCTTTAGTATATAGAACTCTATCTGTATTCTGCTTTGCTTTTTAAATGTCACAGTGCCTTCCTCGCTAAAAGCATTCAGAAAGCCTGGCTTTGGTGCTGCATACTGTGTTATGCAAGATTAAAAAAAAAAAAAAAAAGAAGAAAGAAAGAAAACCCAACCTGTTAATTAACTTTCTCAGGATTTTTTTTTTTTTTTGTAAAAATGAAAGTTCCGTTTGTTCAACGTGTAGAAAATTAGAATGTTAAACTCTATACCGAAAACGGAGGGGAGGAAATGCAAAGGCACTGCAGAATGCTGGGGCTCAATATATACAGCAAAAAATAAGGTGCTTGTGACAACACAAAACAAAACTGCAAACATTTTTTCTCTTCCATGTGCATGGTGAAATCATCCTATAATAAATCGATTATTGGAAATCTTTTTCAGGGTTCAAAGGAGACCCATCTATTTTACCACAGTAGATTAAAACATTCAGTGTCTCTCTCAGGAAAAAAACCCATTGTGCCATAGTAGAATTTAATATTTTCCATCATTGTGTAGCTGTGATTATAAAAGGGAGTTGTTAAAAGCCACAGTGTTCATTATAACATGTTTAGAGCAGGAAGGCTGAAGGTAGCAAAGCTCCAATAGGCGTTTTTCTTTCTTTTTATCTTTTACCTTAGAAACTGTGCTTCACATCTTGTCCCCTCTCTTTTCCCTCTTTGCCAGCATCTTCCAGGGCCTCCCTTAGGTCAGACATAAAATGGATCCAGAGTTATGCAAAATATCTCTCATTAAAATGGACTTCTCTTAATGTTTGGGCCAGTTCTTATTCTCAAGTCCCCATGAACAGATTGCTGCAGAAACAAGGGAAATCATCTCCTAGCCACTTCCCTGCAACTGTGTTTGCCATTCCTGTTTCATGCTAATTTAGCCAGGCATAATTCCTGAGCAGAACAAGTTCTGACTTCAGAGGTGCTTCAGCAGGTTTGTCCTGCCCATCTCCAATTTCCTGGATGTGTGCTGACCATTGCCTCCTACTGACTTCCAGTCATCTCCTCTATCCTTTCCTCTGCTATCCCTGCATGGGAACTCTGCCACATTTCTTTTTCAACTCAGTGTCAAGCCCAGCAAACCACCATACTGAATGCCAGGTTATGACTGCCAGGTGTTTGCTTTTGTTTTTATCCTTCTCCCCGTTATCCAAGACAGAAAGCTGTGATGACTCGTGTCTGGTTTTGGCTCCTCCCTTTCCTTCAAAATTAAACACCCTACTCTCCTTTTGTCCAGTTTGGGAAGGATGATCTTGAGGTGGGTCTATCCCTGTTCTTCTTTGGCTCATAAGAGATGCAGTGGGAGAAGCACAGATTAGTTATAGGTTGAAAGGACAGGGAATCCCTTCCAACCCTACCCATCCTGAGATCTTTTAATTCTGTACTGGGGAGGGGGCAGTTTTGCAAGACAGGATCACGTTCCTATCTCTGCTGCCAGCTGTCTTCTGAAAAGACCCCATCCTCTTCTAACCCAGAGAAAGATGTGAGAGAAAATGGCAACATTTAAAATTGTTCCTCTCTAAATGGCCACGACTAATTATGAAGGCTACAGCTACTGTGAGATGAGCTAATAAATGCCTTGAACAGGTCTCTGAAGTCTGTGCTAGAAGGGGATGAGTCATAGATGCACCAGCTGACTGCAAATGAGTGGGTGGGAGGGGAAGAGGCCCTTTGCTTTGTACTGGCAAGGTAGGAACAAAGAGCTATCCACAGGTCTGGGAAATGATCAGGGGTGAGTTTGGACTGACAGCTCTGCAGCAGTAAGATGTGTTTGCCAAAGTAAAGCCTGGGCTTTTTAAGTTAAATTACATGTTTAAAGCATTCTATCCGAATGAAGGAAGTGGGAGATCAGCAGAGGATTGGTCAGGCTGTGAGATGCCATGTAGGATTTAGTCTCTGCTCGTTGGTCTGGCTGCTGGTATGTAGCTCCTTAACACCAGCATTAGGAGTAGGAATGCACTGTGATTTGAGTCAAATCAGAGAACACATGCAAGTTTCAGCATTTCCACACAGGTGGAAAGTGATAGGACAAGGGAGAACCATTTTAAACTAAAAGAAGAGATATTAAATGTTAGGGAAAAAAAAATTATTTACTCTCCTTTCCCAGACTAAGCATTCCTGGCTGCCTCAGCTGCTCCTTATCAGACTCTTCCCCAGCTCTGCTACCCTTCTCTGTACACAATCCAGCACCTTGATGTCCTTCTAGTCATGAAGGGTCCAAAACTGAACACAGGATTTGAGGTGTGGCCCCACCAGTGCCGAGTACAGGGGGACAACCACTGTGCTGGTCTTGCTGGCCACACTGTTCCTGATACAAGCAAGTCAGTTCTGCTTATTTTGAGAAACTCATCCAGCCTAGGCCAGCTGTGGTGTTTTCTGCTCTCTCTGAGGAGTAAATACAGGAGATAACTAATCTGGACACGTCTTGTTTGGGTTTTTGAGATGTCCTCTGACCTTTTGAAATGTGCATATCAGTTTGCTGCTTTCAGCATGTCATAGGATAGACAAAGAGGGATACAGTTTTGCAGGTGAATAGACAGGAGTGGATAGAGTGCCATGAGTAAGATTTAGCATGGGCCCAACAATGGATTTCATGTTGGTAAAACAGGAAACAATGGACAACCCATGCAGAAGGATGAAGACAGTATGAGAATGTGGTCTCTTTGTAGTATGAAAAAACCATCCACACTGGCTGGTCTAGTTAAAAACCCAACATTCTAGAGAGGTTAAGACGATTCAGCCAGACACATCATCAATAACTGATTATTTGCAGCTAAAATTAGACCTGAAATTGGCATTTTGTATCTTAATTAAAACAAAGCTATCTTTATCAATGAGCTATGACAACTTTGAGCAGACATTTCCTAGTGAATGTTAATCCCTCAGTCTCTTTTGATTAGCAGATGGAATTATATTAAAATTGATCCTCCTTCCGAGGTCCATTTGTGAGCTCTGTCTCAGTATTGAATTACAGGGCTGGCCCCGTGCCAGGTACAGGTCTCCATTGGGACAATGAAATCACAGCCACAGTGATACTCATTTGTGTTTTACAGTATGCCATTTATTTATTACAAAAGGCTCAGGAGACTTTATGCCTTGGTGAGATATTATTCAGTCTTCAGATCTCTGTCAAACTTTATTGCTCTCTTCAGTTCTCTTTGCACATAACTGGCTTTTGATGATAAGAGGGGAAAGGGTAAGGAAGAAAAACAATGTCATATTTAAAATCTAGCTCCAGTGAGATTTCCCCAGTTGTACAGGCTGCTCTGAGGGAATTGTTGAGTTTAAAGCTGGGACAAGGCATCACCAGAGGAACTCAGAGAAACAAGCATCAGTTTGGAAACGTGTGGATCTTGTTAAAAGATGGATCCCCCTGGCTCATAATTGAGCTTCCAGCAGCCAAACCCTGAAAATCTGTTCCTAAATTGTGCTGACCTGTTGCAATTGTTCTCCGAGGGCCCCTGTGAAGTTGGTGGGAGTCAGTGACATGATCCTTACTGAATTCAGGAGCAGAGAAGAACTCTAGTGTCTTTGGTTTCTGTTTCAACGTTCTTTCTTAGTAATTGAGAGTAATTAAAGCTATGAACAATTCTCCCCAGGGAAAAAAATACAAACACAAAACTTCACAAAAAACAACAGAGAAGAGCTGTTGACAGTCTGAAAAGTGTAAGAGCTGGACAGCTTTCCGTTTAACTCCCTCCCACCTTTTCCATCTGCAGCTCCTGTCATCAGTCAGCAAGCCAGCCAGGAGATGGTGATAGCTAAATGGTGTGCATTTCTCTAAGGTTCCAGATTACATCTTCCCTTTCCTTCCCCTTCCTCTCTGATATCCTTTAATAGTCAGCTTTTATAAAGGGTGCTGTGTTCCTTGACTTGTGCCATTGTGATCTGGAAGCTATCTTCCAGCATCTGACTGGTTCACTTGGGATTTACATGAGCATCTTGTGAGAGTGTGAACTGATGCCTTAACAGAGCTACTAAGCATCATTCTGAGCCTGCCAAGGCTCCTATGTGAAGTAGAAACATATATATATATATATAATTTAGGCAGAAAATATAAAACATTATGGGATTCCATACAGTGTTGTAAACAATATTCTGTTTCACATTGCTTATGTGATTTGGCATTTCTCACAGAACTAATGCTCTGTGATAGCACTGAGAAGGATGCTGTGCTTGAGTGGAAGTAACGTGGGATGCGAGTGATTGATGTTGCTTGAAAAGAGGAATATAAGATACTCCAGATAGCAGACTAATTATGTAGCTTGTTTATTTTCCAAGAAAGTCTCATTACTATGATTGGTGTCAAATGGAGAAGAAGAATCAGTTACTCACTGTCTTGGATCTGTTTATTTTTAGATCTACAGGTTTGTCTTTGGATGCCTTGAGATGGGGTGGTTTCAGAGGAAGAGAGATGGACACAGAACTTAGTTATATTTTGTAAAAGTGAACCTATGCAGAAGAGTCACCTTGAATTCAGTTTCATTTACTTTTTGGTTTTTTGGTTTTTTTTTAATTGTGATAGCCATACCCAAGCTTTAGGTTAGACAGTTTATTGTCTTTTATTGTGCTTAAGCCAATATTTCACCTGCAAGTTTGGTTTTTTTTTTTCAAGTTTTCCAAGTACATTAGGTGCTACACAGCATTGTGTGCTTCTCAAAGCTACAAAAAAATTGGGAGATGAAGCGTAGGTGCTAGAAGTTGTTTTTTTTTTTAATGTGATCTTTCCACTCAGGAAAAAGCAGCCTTAATTAGACTGGTTAAGAACTGCTAACAACCTTTATCGAACAAAGTTGATGATGATAATTCTGTCTCGGAACTACAACATGAACATGAACATATGTAGCTTTAAAACAGTCTACTCTCTTTGTAGTGCACTGAGACAAGAAACTTCTAGAGCAAATCTGAAAAAGAAACATGGGATACCTTCAGCAGTATAAGACAGATTAAAAAAAACCCACTGATTGTTTTCTACTTAAGGTGTCTTCATAAAGCTGTGGGGAACATTCATAACACAGTTTCTTCTTGTTTTATCTGGACATTTGCTAGGTAAGAAAAGGCTTCATGGTTCCCTTTTCCTGCAGAATCAGGGCCTTTCCACCCTATGCCTCCAAAGACACTTGGTGTTGGTTTGAGTTGTGTTAGACACGGCCTCACTCTGCTCAAGGGAGTCCATTTTATCATGATAGCTGACCAAAAAATGAGGAATAGGGGATTTTTTTTTTTTTTTTGCTTTTCAGACGGTTTATTCGGTCTCATGTGGGCAAATCTCTTTAGACAACAGATTGTTTAACTTCATTTCATTTTCCTAGATGTTAGTGGCTTTCTCCCAATACAAAAAAGCCTGTGCTAAGCAAACCAGTTCTATTTTTTGCCTACCTAACTGTATGAAAGCTGGAAGTTACTTCTTTATGAAGCAAGCTCCCTACTGTTGTATTGAACCTTGGGGAGTCTTGTGTTTCCATCCCCCCAGGCTCTGTGGCTGTGCTCCTCATGCTTGTATTACCAGAAGTGACTGTTAAACCATGATGGTTCAAATGCTGTTTTTCTGCTCAATAATTTATTTGTGTGACTGGGGAGAGGCTGCAGATCTTCTGACTACCACAAAATCAAATGAAGTAGTAGATCTCTGTACATTTTTAAAAGCAAACTGAGTTGTTGCTTAAATTTGTTTAATTTTGCTAGAAATGTGAGGAAACATGCTTTTGGAGCAATCAATCCAGTGGTGCCAGCTCCAACAACAGGACAATAACGGGAAGGCTTACCACAAAATAAAGCAGAGTGAGTTGGAGGGTGTTGTGTACAGAGAAGTCTAATCCTCTGAAGATTTGTTTGCTTGGATTTAGGCACAGGTTTGCACTATTAACTTGTACTCTCTCTACCCTGTGTGTTGTGCCACCAAAATCAGGTTAGACTGCAAATGGACTTGAGCTGCTGCACAGCTACCTTGACCTCAGTAACAAGTTTTGTCTGGAAAAGCAGATTTTGTTTTCTTAGGTATTGCAAACAAGTTCACTGTAATAAATCTTCCCTACACAACCACTGAGACCAGTTTTTGCACATGGTACTGGAACAGAAGATACGAGGCAAGTCATACTGCAAATAATTTGGTATTTTTTCATTAGTGGATGATTATAATTTCTTTTCTAGAGAGACAGCATTTCAGTCGAGCTCTCTGGTTCAGTGTAAAGATTGTGATTTCTCAACCCAGTAGGCCACAGTAGATAATTCCCTTACACTTTTCTTACACCGTCTGAGCTACATCAATGCTGTTCTTTCTCCACTGGTGATTCAAATAGTTCACCACAGTGATCCACCGTGGTAAGCCAGGGTGATCCCTTCCCATGTCACTCCTTGCTGCAGGTCACTGTCCTCTGTTGATCAATGCAGAGCAAGGTGGGAGCACTTTGTGGCAAATCAGCTGCCAAAGTGACTCCAATGACATCAGTGAATATGAGACAAAGCAAAGAGTCCAGGGCCTATTTCGAAGCAAAAAATTCAGTCTAATTTTCAATATGAGTATATTCCAATGAACATGATGAAATTTTAAAGACTTTCCACTAGTTCTGGGTATTTTAAGCTATTGAAGCTGATTTCCAGGCACTGAAGCAGAGAAGCCTTTTTTCCAGACCTGCCTTCCTGCTGCAATGTTACTGAAGCAGCTGGAGAGGGATGGTTTAGATGGTTTACACAGGCATGTAGTGATAGGACAAGGGGAAAGGGCTTCAAACTGAAAGAGAGGGGCTTTGGATTAGATGTTAGGGAGAAATTCTTCACTATGAGGGTGGTAAGTCACTGGAACAGATTTCCCAGAGAAGTTGTGGATGCCCCATCCCTGGAAATGTTCAAGGCCAGGCTGGATGAGGCTTGAAACAACCTTGTCTAGTGGAAGGTGTCTCTGTCCATGGCAGGAGGGGCTGAACTGGGTGACCTTTAAGGTCCCTTCCAACCCAAACCACTCTGTGACTCCATTATTCTGTATGTACATGGCCAATGATACCAGTCAATTCTTGTGTGCAGATAAAGTGGAGAAATAAACACCCTGCTTAGTTTAAATTATCTACTGGTGCCTAAACTAGGAAAGAAAAAAATTACCATGAATGTTAGAGCTGGGATGGAGTTCATTTTCTTCCTAGTAGATGGTACATTTTAAAGACAGGGCAAGGTGTTTATTGCCTTGAATAAGACCAGCATTTTCAAGCCTTCTCAAGCTTACTGCTGAGCAATCAATTGCTGCAACAACAGTATACACAGATGGAGGGTGAATAGCTCTGTAGCAATTTCAGACATGAAATTTTGGCTTTCGGTTTATCAACATTTAGCAATTTCTTAATTATAGTACCCAGCACTTAGAGCTATCTACCTTTTCAATGCACTGCACAATTATTAACAAATTAATTGCTGCCTCATTGCCCTGTGAAATATGATGATAGTTATTTGATTATCTGGTTCTCCAATAGATGAGAATAACCATGCTGCTTATAAGACTACATATTGTGTGTGTATATATATATGTATACATATATATGTATATACTTATATTTATATATATGATCTATATATAATTCTAATAAAGTTTTGCTGAGTGGGGACACTGAAACCAGCCATTATGAATTCGTTTACTGTAAAGATTGTCCACTGAGATGGTGTAATTCCTGTATTGTGGCAGACTTGGGGAGAACAGGAAGGACAGAGGGAAGTTTGTCCTGTTATGGAAGCAAAGAAGCTTCTTCTGTTCACATAGGAACCCGCTGTGGTGAGATTGTGGCTTTACAGGATTAACAGAGGATTATCATCTTTCCAGGCTTCTCCTAAGAAACGAGAAAGACATTATTGTGATAGAATCATGGAATGGTTTGAGTTGGAAGGGACCTTAAAGACTGTCTGTCTCCAGCCCCCCTACCACGGGCAGGGACACCTTCCACTAGACCAGGTTGCTCAGAGCCCCATCCAACCTGGTCTTGAACATTTCCAGGGACAGAGCATCCACAACTTCTCTGGGCAACCTGTTCTGATGTGGATGAAATGAATGTTTGAAGTATTGTAATTAGAGGGACTATAATAGGACAGAAAATCTGAGCAATTGTTTTGAGAAAGAGAAGCTTCCATTTTGTTAATATTCTCTCTTTGCCTTCTACAAATTTAAGTAATTCCTTCTAAGAAAATATGATCTAACGTGAGGATTAATTAGACTGTTAACCACATTTATCTCCTTTACACAAGAGATCATTTCCTGACGTGGGGGGGGAGGGGGGAAAAAGGAAAGGGATGTTTTATAACACATAATGAAAATATGGCAATTTAGGGAATTAACATAGTGTAGTGGCTGACGCAAATGTTTTTCTATTTATAAGACTAAATATGTTCAGCTGTCAGAGCCTTGAGAGCTAAATCCTGGGAATGATGGACCTCTAGTGCCAAGGCCGTACAAACAGTCAAGGGGATGAGTTGCTTACTGAGGGCAAAGAGATCTAAATGACATGGAAGTTGTTCAGTGCCCAATAAAGCTCAAATTTCTGTTCCCCCCCCCCCCTTACAAAGTCTACAAGGTTTTTTCAGGTGCACCTATTAAATGTATTTATTATATTTAGATGTCTTTAGGGTCTTCCTTGGATAACTTTGCTTAGACATTTTTGGGGATTCAGGCATGTGTTTAGTCTTTGTGAGGGATGATGGAAGGATATTTAGACTATTGACAAGAAAAGTCAGCTTCTCTGTCCCATGGGTTTCATTTGCTTCCTTCCTGTGTTGTCTAACAGATCCATGCTGATTTGATTTAATAAAAGGAGGGGATTAGAAATCACCAGTTGCTTTGGAAGAACCATACATCTCTTGAAAGAAATCTCCCATCTTTATGCCTGTTTGTCCTCTGAGGTGCCAGGAGAAAGCAACACGCTCTTGTTTGAAAATTGACCTCTCTTGGTTTTTTTGGCCATTGCTGAGGAGCTGCATGAACCACAGCTCTGAGTTCCAAAGGTTCCAAAGGCAAGTGGGTTTGGGTGCTGCCTTGTCCATTTGATGCTGCTCACATAGTTTTACAGTCCTGTAGCATGATACTTTTAGACTTCAGCTTTGTCTGAATTTCTTCCATAGTTTATTCATGCTCATCTGAGGATCATGTTTCAACATTTTGGGAGCCTCAAAGGAACTGAAGGTTCAAAGTTTGCAGAGAAACAAGGAATAAATCTTCTTCCCTGTCAGAAAAGGACCTGGAAGTTATGGAGAGCAGAGAATAGCAAATACCTGCCTGCTTAGCTTTCACCACTTTTGACATTATGAGTTCTCTATGTGAGGCTGTGGGTCCTCCTGGAGGGGAATTTATCTCCTTAGCCCTTCTTTTATTCACTGCTCACATTTCTTGGTGAATTTATTCACTGTCCTTGAAACATTTGTGCTGGTTTTAGTTTCAAAAGCAGGTTCGAACCTCTTTTTCCAATAGCATGTCTCTTTTCTCCAGGTTTTAGCTGGAGGGTTTTTTTGTTGTTGTTGTT
>NW_020955853.1:322715-354245 GCF_003031625.1 Empidonax traillii
TTCTCAGCTGACAAAACTCTTTACCAAGAAGGGTAGTTAACCTCTGAACCATGTTGATGCATCTGAAATTATTTCATTCTGAAGATGTAATTAATATTCTGCTTCATGGGGTTAGGAATAAAGTCCTCGAGGTTTTATTTATTCTAGCACTTTAAAATTTAGCATTTAGAATCTCCTTTCAAAAGATTAGTGCAATGTTGTTGACTAAATGGTTCTGTACATCCTTTTTATATAACCCTTTTGCTGGGCTGGATTCCAGATTGTCTTGATTTCATATGTTTTATATCTCCTCGAGAGAGATTAATTCTATGTTAATTACCATATTAGGGTCAGCTGAGTTAACAAATATGATTTTTGACTTATATAACTTTAAAAGCACTTTACCTGCTAACTTTTTCTGGATTTGATATTTGACTACATTCAGGAAAATAAGTTAATGATAATTTTTTTAAGAGCACAAACATTTTCCCATATTAATATAAAGATTATAAAGATACAGGCTTTAATAGGTGGTTTTGTTTTGTGTGAGGGGACTAGCAATACTGATGAGAAGGTAATAAGTATTAAGTCTTCATTGAGGCTGAGTGACTACTACTGGCACTGATTTAAAATAGGTTACTGGAAAAATGAAGGGTTATAAAAAGAGTTTCAAAACTATTAAACTTCTTGGAAATAACAAGAGACTTAGAAACAGTGTACTCAACTGACTGACTGCAATTCTGATTCCCTTGTTTTATGGAAATCTTGGAAATCCTCCATTTTCCACCAATTCTGCTGGCTGCAAATGGGGAGAGTACCTGGGTGCATATGCAGTCACCTGAATTCATAAAAACAAACATGGAGCTGAATCCCAGACAAAGTTCTTTCAATACCCTCCATCACTGCATGGCTGTGTGTGCTCGCTGTCAGCTCTTGTGCTTTGTCTCAATGTGGTTGCTGATTGCATCTTCCATGCTCACTTTCAACACTGTTTCGTGAGTATTCTATGTAGTTTTCATATCACGATGTAACCAAGGGTCATATAATTTCTGTTTTCCTATATAGCTTACTCTGTTACATGTGAAGATCACAACAAACACAGGGCTGCATTTCCATGTTTAGTGGATTTTTTGTTTGGTTTTCTTTGGTTTTGGGAGGGGTTTTTTTGTTTGTTTGTTTGTTTTTTTTTTCTTGGTTTTTGTTTTAGCTTTTGCTTTTGTTTGAGAAGCTGATAATTTTTTATAGCTGAAAGCACTTAGTGGGAATGGAGACTGTGACCCTTCTTTGAAACTACTGCTGCTCAAACTCATGGTGTATTGTTCCAGAGACATGGACCCCGGGGGAACTTGCCCTCATCATAAGGCCCTCTCAATTCCCTGCCTCTCAAAAAAATAAAATTCTGCTCTTTATCCCTTCCAACCAGAGCTAGTCAGGTTTAATGGATATAAACCAGTAAAGAACTAAGCCATCCTGTGCTGATCATTCTATCATTCTTGGCTAAAATTTAACACATTTAACCTTTAAAAATACCTTTTTTTTTTTTGTTTTGTTTTGTTTTGTTTTGTTTTGTTTTGTTTTGTTTTAATTCCTTGCTGTTTGGATGTGCTGTCAGACAGAAGCTACTTAAAAACTACAATTGTAGCCAAAGGTAGCATAAAGATCCCAGCGGAGATTTGCCTCTGAAGTGATAAACTGACCAAATCCTGATTGTTTCCCAAAACAGTCACACTGTGTACAGTACTTTGTATATGTTTCACAAAGGAGAAATGAAGCTTTTTGATGGTATACAGCTTCCTTACAGGAGGAGGCAGAGAGGCAGTCACTGATCTCTCTGGTGACCAGTGACAGGACCCAAGGGAATGGCCTGAAGATTCAGGGGAATCTGTGTCAGGGGAGGTTCAGGATGGATATCAGGGAAAGGTTCTTCACCCAGAGGATGATAACGCATTGGAACAAGCCCCCCAGGGAAGTGCTCACAGCACCAAGCCAGACAGAGTTCAAGAAGTGTCTGAATAGTGCTCTCAGGCACACAGTGTGATTTTTCGGGGTTGTCCTGTGCAGGGCCAGGAGTTGGACTCGATGATCCTTGTGGGTCCCTTCCAACTCAGGATATTCTATGCTTCTATGAAGGCTTAGAAAAGAGATGATACTTGATAAAAGAGTAAAGATTTGGAAGGATTCCCTTTGTCTGCCTGTAATCAGTGCTAGGCAAAAAAAGTTGCGAGAGTATTAAAAGAGAGATTTCAGGTCTAGACAAAAAACATGAGACTGCAGTAAGAATAAAAATGGGTTGGTAGTCATTGTGCAAGCCCTTCGGCCGTGTTTCCACTTTACCAATTTCAAAGCTATCTTGTTAAGTATGAGCTAAAAAAGACCACCTGTGGCATGAAGTGGGAATGGCTGGTGAGACTTCACGGAAACCAGTTCAATGCCTGAAAGCTGCTGAAGTACAGATTGCCTCGTGCGCTGGAACAAGAAGAAATGATTTGAAATAGCATGAGAAAAACAGAGTCTGAAGTACGTTTCTGGGATGGGAGTATATAATTGTAGCCCTTGGGTCAAGTGAATGGTATTGATTCTGTGGGTTTGAGGTGGTTTGGGTTTTGTTTTTCCATAAAGGGAGTAAAGACACAAAGAAATTAAAATGTGTCTCAACACAGAAACAAATTCAGATTTCTTGTTTCAAAAGGTAACCCAGTGTTCATGGAATTCTTCAACCTTAATATGGGAGCAGTGTACCAGGCTAATTTGTATTGAATAAATATCTGTTCAAGAGCAAAACTGTGAAATGAAGTTTTGGAAAGGATACAGGGACCACTGCAAGCACAGATTTGAAAAGCTGATCATGTTTGCTCTGGATCCAGCCAAAAAACAAATAATGGGAACATCCAATAACTAACTAGGTCAGGTAATTTCATCAAAATATTTAGTGACTAGAATATTCACTGATATTTACTAGATAAAAATGATGCTTGTAGTGTCTCTTGGCCAGTTACCCCCGCTGAAGTGACTGAGGGAAACAAAAGCAGAACTCATAAGCAGAGGAAAATTCTTTTAGAGTTCACTGGAAAATTTAAACCAATATGTAGTTTCATTTGGTTGGAATTCTGGCTATTTAATTCTTACCCCAAGCTATGTAAAAAATCACTCTATACTCGCAGGTTATGAACAGGTTATGAACAGATATTAATTTATTATCTTCTCAGCTAAGTTTTGAAAATGTGGTATTTCTCTACATAGAAACACCAAATTATGCATATATTTATAGATATATATATGTATATAGATAATATACATCAGATATATGATGATGAAAAACATAGTTTGTTAGATACCTCTTCTGATCTGTTTCAGTTCTATGGAATAAAAGCTCCAATGTGTGTAAGAGAGGAATTTTGCAGTGGAAAACCATGTTGACTTTCTACAAGCAGCAAAGTTCTGACATAAGTCTCACTGTTCTGGCTGTAAGAAATACTTTCTTTTAATGGTCTTTAATTCAGATGGTGACATGAATGCCTATTAACAGCAACTAAAATGAAAAATTAAAAAAGAAAAAAAGTCCAAAGCCAGAAAATTCCTCTTTGATTCTGGGACAGTAATCACATTTGTGAGATTTACAGTGGTTTTGAGCACTTCCCTTAAGAGAAAGGCAGAGAGTCTGGTACTGACTGGGCTTGCTGCAGAAACCCAGGCTTTATAGGTGTACTTTGATTTCTGACTGGTTTTGCTTCTGTAACTTGTTTAAACATTGTTCATCTTTGTCAGGGTCATTAAACTTGAGGATGCCCTCTTAAGGGTCTGGATGTGATCCAGCAATTTAAAAGGCTGCTCTCTTGGAGGCAAGTACCAAAGCTTGGTGAAGTGAGAGATGAGACAACAGCATAGAGACTGGCTGCAAATTGAAATGTTTTCAGCAAAAATGACAAAAAACCCCCAGTCTTAAAACTGCAGGGTCTGCTTCTCAGTATTGACATGCATTTGACATGTTTGTACAACTCTTCATTCACCACCTCTCTGTGCTTTGGATAAGCACTTGGGATATTCTCAGACACTCTGTGGTTCAGCTGTGGAACAAAGCCCTATTATTATCACTCCTGTTGTGGGGATTGCCAGCCATGCTCACAAACTACAGGAATATGGCCCTCAAAACATTTAGATTTTGCCATTAGATATCATCATCAAAGTAACAAACATGGAAATGATTCGAGGAATTCTCCTGACCTCACATTGTATAAATCAATGTGTGTATGATTTTGTGCAGGTGATGTATGAGATGATGCACGTGTCTCAGTAGGCATGTTGTTGAGAAGTTGTGGATGCCCCAGCTCTGGAAGTGTTCAAGGCCAGGTTGGATGGCGCTCTGAGTAACCTGGTCTAGTGGAAGGTGTCCCTGCCCATGGCAGGGGCTTGGAATGAGGTGAGCTTTAAGGTCACTTCCAACCCAAACCATTCTGGGATTCTATGATATTTCTTCCTTTAGTCTGTAACAAACATATCTTGAGTGGGCCTCAGCCATGGAATTTCTTGTGGTCTCTCGACTAAAGAAATCTTGCAAAGCTAATCTATCTTCACATCTTACTTGCAATCTTTAAATACTCAGCTATTCCCTCTCCCTCCTGAAGGCTGTAGTAAATACTGTTTCCTATTAAAACATTTACCCACCCTTTTGTAGTGACAAAACACTCTGGGCTGTTGACAAGCAGAGAGGAATGAAGACATGTCAGCTTCACAAAGTACAGCATGTAGATACCTCCTGTGTGCATTTCTTGATGTCTTAAAGTGTAATAATCCAGTCATTCCACACAGCTGGAATTTTATATCTTTCAAAATATAAGAACTTTATATATTTTAGTGTGAAAACTCCTGGGAAGCAGAGGATGGGAGTTGCTTCGTTGCTTTCAGGTGTTGACTGGGTAAAGAAAGATTAGGAATTTAATTAAACTAAACTTGAAACTAAATTTTATTGGGTACTTCAAATTCAAGACAAGCTCCCTGGTATTTCAGCTCCCATCTTTGCTGGTTAGAGGTCTGAATTCATATCACCCCATTTGTATGCCAGGTTGACAGTACCCAGTGCCTGGGCCAAACCTGGGATTTCTTTACTGAAATCCTGATTGAAGCATCAACAGTGTATTATTGGGTTTGAGGTTGCTAGATCAGGTGCAGTCTATGGCTATATATTGATTTATCACATTCAGAATAATACACTGAAAAGGAAGAATTCCTTTTTTTTTTTTTTTTCCCCCTCTTTTCTGACTCCTCAAGCCAGGAGGCAGATCTTCCTCAGGCTAGAGGGGGGGATTTTAGCACAGGAAAAGAGGGTAACGACAACTGGTTTCTCCTCCTGTAAAGAAACCTGTTCACCTAGGTTGTGCCATGTGCATGTAGGCCAATAAAACACAGCTTCTAAAGTCAGTCTTCATGTGTACCAGAGCAGAAGGAGGATGATATCTTTCATATCTTGTTCCTCGCAGCTCAAGCTGAGCCAATACTCACATTTCCTGTTGTCTGCTCTTGTGGCTTGCTGGCCTGAAGGTTTTAAAGTGGATAAGTAGCAATTTTTCTGTAATTTAAAATCTAATGTTCATATGTAAGGGAAAGGTTGAAGAGACTTGAGTCAGTTCCTCTAAAATACTCATTTTTGGTGTGGTACCTTTATGTTGTTACACCAGTTTGTCAAGGCTGGGTATGCAGCCTTCTGCTTCTCTTGTCCTGGCACTGTCTCTGCCCTCTGAAATCATCCATCTTCCTGAGACTATTTCTACCATGCTGGTAAGAAAAGTATAGAAGTATAATAGTGCTCTGAGCTGAAAGTGAAGAAGGGAAGAAAAATCAATTTTTCAAAGTTTGATTATGCAATCTATTCTTTTTATATGTCTTTTTAGTATTTTGGATTTCTAGTCATTGAAGTGTTTGTTTATTTTAGTCCTTCATAAAGCAAAAGGAAAAAAATCAAATAAGACGTAAAAATTAGAAGACTTTTATTACAAACTCTTCAAAATTACCAGTATTTTTTCCCAAATATGGTGTTGATCATGGAAATATTGGCTTTTCTTTCCTTTTCTAAGTTGTTGAGTCTCCACACCCTCCCTGGGCAGCCTGTATATAAGTTCACAGATGGTGGAATCATCCACCTGTCAGGTGACACCTTGTGCCTTTTCAGTTTTTCCTTTATTCTTCTTCACTTTCCAATTTTAGCAAAAGAGAGAAATATCTCACTGCCCTTTCTTTTTTCTAAAAAACAACAACAACAACAGCAAAACCCCACAGCATTTTAAAATAAATGTTGCACATTTGGGGCCTGCAATGTAAGTAATGTACTAAGAAGTAAGTTTTTCTATCATAGATCATATTAAAAGAGGTGAACTATATGATGTTTGCCTTATGCAAGAAAAATCAAGTTTAGCACTTTGCTCTGCATTCTACAGCTCTTATCGCTTTCATGCCCAGTGGTTAGTGTTGGTAGGAAAGTACCAGCATGCTTAAAAATCCTGGGGGAATTATTGCCTCCTGACCACATCACAGATGTTTTTAACTCAGGTAAATGAATAAACACATTACTGTACAAATCCGAAGATGCAGATGATCTCCTTAAAGCGGAATCAAAGTGCATTGCTGAATGATCTTGGCAGCTGTGGATACATACAGCCAGTAAATTTACATGATGAGATTTTGGACATTCGCCATGTCCAGGTCCACACTAGTTGGAATGGAAATTAATGCACCATCCTGCTCCTCTGCAGACACAGTAATCATGTGTGTGTTAGAGTCAATGTGATCCCACATTTGTTACACAGGCAGTTTCATGCCTGTTATAATGAACATCAGTGTTTGTGCTCTGTTTTGAAAATCATGTTTTATTTCCTAAATGAGAATAATGGTGATTTATTGACTGCACTGAAACAGCTCATTGTGGATGTGTTTAGAATGAATGCCAGTTCAACCGAATAAATGACTTTGAACTGCTAATGGGAGATTTTTCCAATGAAAGAAAATAGCTTCTATTGTTCCCCCCATTTAGATTATGAAGCTAGATAAAAAATCCACTGAAACACCATTCTCTTACTCCCTACAATGACTGCTGCTGGCTAACAGTTGTGTTGATATCCTCTTAGCAACAGTGAATAGCTCCTGAAATGGCTATATTGGTATTTCAGTCTGTTCCTGGTACAAAAATTGTACAGAGGGATGGGAATAAATTCTGAACTGGTGGGTTGTTTCAAAAAAACAACAAAAAAAGGATGCACTACAATATAATTTGTTTAATAGCTATTTGAAAAAGCAGATGTGCAGATAGTATATTGAGCTAAATTAGATGTTGAAAGGGTCAGGCATTTGCTTGCTTGGTATTTCAGTAACAGAAGACTTCCAGGCGGGCTGCATACAGGTGGTTTTCAGTAATTATTAGTTATTTAGGTTATTAGTGGCTTGCTGATGTTGAAGTACCAGAGTGCTTCATTTTAATGCACTTTGTGGTGTGGGCACAGGGGCTGATTTCCAGACTGGTTTGGCTTCCACAGATTGCAGTTAATGTGAGCTGCAGGTGTTCAGAAGCTCTTTAAAGGGGAGGTGAGCAGAGAGACTTCAGAAATGCTCTGCTTTGCCCACAGTGCTCTTGCAGCTGCAGCCCCCACGCTTCCCCTCGCATTTAGAGTTAAGTAACATCAAAAGCCCAAGTGCCATCCGTGGGATTTTAGGAATTTTAAATCCTCTATTCAAGTGGTTTGATCGCTAAAGAAGACTACTCAGAACAGAAATTAATCTCCCTTTTCCCAGGAGAAGGGTTTGCCAGTGTTGTAGAGGGCTTTAAGTTTTAAACTGGCTTTTTATTGATTTATTTAACTTGTGCTATTTTGTATTTAAAAAATTAATGAGAGTGCAGTTGAAGACAATGTATCTTACACCCTCTACAACTTCTTCAGCCTCACTTGAAGACAAATTTTCTCTGACTAATCAAGCTTTTAATTCTTTGTACACATTTGAACTGGGCAAGAACTGAATGAACTATCCTAGGATTTTCCCCTGATTATTGGACTGTGAGGACTCCGAGCTCCTCATTCTGGTTTGGAAAGATGGAGGATTTAAAGGTCAGCACTCAGCCTCTCAGGAGTGACATAGATTCTGGGATAACAAGTGAAACTGGTCTATTTTGTTTCTCTCTTATTTCAGTTTGGTTGGTTGGTTGTTTTGTTGTTGTTGTTGTTTGTGGTTTTTTTTTGGTGTGTTTGTTTGTTTGTTTGAGGTTTTTTTCTTTAATATGAAATAGAGCTCTTGCTTTTATTAAAACTGCCCTGGAGAAGACAAAAAAAAAGTTTCTAACAGTATTTTTAAAACATTAAGACATATTATATGTCTATTCCTATATGCATTTAGAGAGGGGATGATAGAATGACAAGAGGAACAGCATTTTCATTAACTTTTTCATTTAGGTTTATCTTTATATTACCCAGCCAGGAAACATATATCTTCTTCCAGTCTTCTCGTTCATCCTTCTTTACACTCCTCCTCTTTGTTTATCTCTTTCACAACACAAATCTTAGGAAGAACCTAAGAAAAAGGTGTTGATATTTCTGCTGCAGAGACCAGTCTATGGATGTTAGCAGTGGAGAAAACAGTAAACTTACAATCAACACATTTACTCTTAATATTTCTTCCAGAGATAATGGTTTCTTACAGTTTAAAACGAAGTTCTGTCAAGTAGTGAAATGAAAGCCACTAGTTAGTATTTTCAGGTTTCACCTTCTCTCAATATTCTTTGAATTAGTCTAAAAATGTAAATGCAGAATGTGATATAATACTATGGAGAAGATTTTCAGTAAGGGCTGACCCTGTCTGTTAATTGCTCGACATTTTGCTGCAGAGTATTAGCACAGGTGTGGATTTAAGTTTGTAAACATGACAGTCTTTTTAGTCTGCCTTACACCAATTTCATCAGGTCTTTCAGTCTCATTTCCTCCACTCCTGCTCTTACCCTTAACTTTGTAACATGGTTGTCATGGGAAGTATGAAGCAAGGAGTGACAAGGGTACCTTGACTTGGGCATCCTGCAATCCTTCACCTTTAGAGCTTGACTCCTGGATCTCCCAGGCCAAAGACCTCTGTGGTTGTTGTAACACCAACCTACAGCGGTCACCTCCATCCTGGGCCCCTTCTTCCCTCTGCTCTCCTGCAGGATTGAGAAGCTCAGAGGGATTCAGGTGTGCCAGTACAAGCTGTGAGTCTCACAGTCGTGAGCAATTCTGTGTAGGTGTTTTCCAGGGCCTTGCTATGAGAGCTCAGAGAGCTGCAGAGCTTCCACCTACTTCCCTCCTGAGATGGTTCCTACAGCCCGTCCTGCTTGTCTGATTGTTCTCAGGTTGTAATTGCGATGTTGCAGAGCCCTGGGGTACAAGGAAAGGACATAGTGGACCTGATAGTCTTTGAGTAACACTTGAAGATTTTTTTCTTACAGTTATGACTGATGAGTTATCCATTTAATTTTGCCCTGAAATGTTCTTGCTCCTGAAGAAAGGGCCGCAATAGCTCTGCTGATGAGTTTCTCCACAGTTGACTGGTTTCTCTACAGTTGACGACATTTCTCTACATATGCCAGCAAACGTGGCACTTCGTGGTAACCCTTCCCCTTTTATCCTTCCTGTTGTAACAACACAGGTATGCAGTTTTAAATGCCCTGATTTAGCTATGCCTCCTGGGAGAGGATCATCCTTATACTGCAGATTTGCATTCAGGCATCATGCCTGGATGTAGCTGTCTGTCAGCATGTCACAGCTGCAAAGCTGCTAAACTTCATCATATTGTTAAAGACTAATTTGATTTAGAAAGGACCTCTGGAGATCTGGTCCAATCCCTGCCCGAAGCAGGGATGCCTTTGAAGATATACCAGGTTGCGCAGGGATATGCCCTGTTGAGTTTTAAATATCCCCAGGGATGGAGATTCCATCACCTCTCTGGGCAAGTTCCCAGTGTGCAACCACACAGAAAAAATATTTTCTCTTACCTCTAATCATAATTTCGTTTGCTGCATCTTATGCCTATTGTCATCTAAGCTAAATATTTTGGCTGGTTTTATCGACTTTTTCTTGTATATAAGATGTTTTTGTGTTATTTATGCAGAGTTCTCAGGAGACAGAGAAAATTGTTGTAGAGAAGTTCCTTATTGCAGAGAAAGTGGCAGAACTTTGACATCGAGGATTTAATCTGCCTTTTGTGTAAATCCTGATTGTTCTGAGTGACACCTCAGTTAGACAAAAACTGTACTGGACCCATAGCTTCCAGCAGCAGGTGCAGCTCCTTGGATTTGCCCATATCAATCAGGATAACACAGAGCACAATGAAGACATGAAGATTCACTTCAATTGCTGAATGCTCAGTCCTACCAAAGCCACCTAATTCCTCATCTGTGAATCAAGAAAGCCCAGTAAATTAGCTTGGGGATACGGATATTAAAATAGTATATGAACAGAATTACTTAGATGAGCAGAGAGGGAAAAACGTGAGAAGTGACCCTGCAGAGCTGAGTAAAAAGATGTGAAAATTTTCCTGTGAAAATGGGAATTCTTTAATAGATGAAAATGATTGGTTTTGAGATGATATTACAAATCTTGTCCATTATACTGCAGGTTTGGCCCTTCATATGCGTAACTGAGCATAGATCTAATAACTCCATCTCCACTGCTTCATGTTGGATAAGTGTTTTGTTCTTAGTATATTTTCATTTTCATTTAGGGTCCATAGTGCAAGGATATCATAGTTACTGAGCAGGGAATAGAATGTTATATTTGGGGGGATGGTTTCCCATGGGACTCCACGCTGTATCAGGGGAACAGCATGAGGAGTCCTCCTGCTGAGGAGGAAGGAGCAGCAGAGACAACGTAAAATGAACTGAACACAAGTCCCATTTCCCATCCCCCTGTGCCACTGAGGGGAAAGAGGCAGAGAAACTGGAAGTGAAATTGAACCCAGGAAGGAGGGAGGCGTGGGGGTGAACGTGTCTTAAGATTTAGGATTTTTCTTACTATCCTCCTCTGATTTAATTTGTAGTAAATTAAATTGATTTTTCCCACCTTGCATCTGTTTTGCCTGTGATGGTAACTGGTGTGTGATCTGTCTTTGTCCATCAATCTTGTTTTCTTCCTGCCCTGTTCGGCTGAGGAGAGAAGTGATAGACCGGCTTTGGTGTGCACCTGCATCCAGCCAAGGACAACCCACCATAAATTTGCTGAATAAATATCACAAGATCAAGCTGGGCAAAAACAATTGTCAAGAAATATTTTCCTAATGGAAAATACTGCTTTTATCAGAAGAATATAGCAATTTTACAAGAAGGTGTTGAATGTGATGAAATTTTCATTTGAGAGGGAAAAATAAACAATAAAACTGAAACCTTCTGAGATGCATTAGCAATCCTAAAATCATCTCTTTAAAAAAACAAACAAAAAAACCAACCAAACAACAATGACAGATATTCTGTACTTCTCAAGAACAAAGAAAAAGAACTTCTCCAAGATTGTTCCACAAGATTGTTTACCATAGGAAACCTCTAAATTCACCATTGGTTCTGATTCAAAATCCAACCTTTGCCTCTGAAAAATGCCCTGATATTGCTTTGCTGGGATCTACTCTGTGAAGAACCCTCTTTGATGGGATCTGGTTGGGGGGACTGCTCAGGGTCCCCATTCAGCCGTGTCCTAGAGCACTTGTGTCTTTCTCTCTCTGCATCTCTAAATCCCCAGAGAAACCTGGACCTTCAGGAGGGATTGACCAAATGGGTTTCCTTCCTGGAGATGTACACCATGCTTTGCAATTTCACTGAAGGTCTGTTAAGATACTCAATCATTCATAGGCATAGAGTCATAGACTGATTTAAGATGATTTCTATAAGTCACCTATAAGCCACCTTTACAAATGTCCTACTTAAAACAAAACCACCTTCAAAATTAGGTCAGGTTGCTCAGGGACTTGCCCAGGAGAACTTTGAGTATCTCCACAGGTGGAGATCCCACAGCCTCTCTGGATGCTGATTCAAATGTTTGATCAAAGTAGATACATAGATGTAAATAAAAATTTCTGTTACTTGTCAACTTTGTTTTGAACCTCAGAATTAAATAATCTTGTACTGCTCATAATTTTCCTTTACAGTTTAGAAATCTGTTTTTTCCCCCTGTTTTGCCTTTGTGTGCCAGATGATGAACATTTCTTTATCCAGTTGCATCTGAGATCTGGAATTTCAAGCAAAGAACCAAATATTTGTAAACTAATCACATTTTCACCATTTCCACTTTTTTGGCTTTGCCCTTTCTGTTCTCTTAATCCAGGGTGCAGAATATATTACTGAAAGAAATAATGCTCTCACCAGGAATGTATCCAGGTGAAATGTATAAATAAAATAAATGGAAAAAAAGCCACCCACGTCACAAATTCTGTAAGGTTGGAGAGTTATTACAAATTAAGACAGGTTAATATTTCCATTTAAATATTGAAGTTTGGTTGAATGATAAAACCAGCACAATTTTTTAGAAAAGAGTTGAATCCTTCCTGTTGTCAAGAAGTGCCTTGGCATCTTATCATAGGCTTTTAACAAGTTCAGTAAATATTTAAAATGTAATATTCAAAAATTAATACTGCAGCCATCCCTGGTGAAATGAAATAATTGAGCCTCTAGGCATCCCCATCATAATGCAGTTTATTAGAATAATATCAGAGAAATGCAGACCAAAGAATAAACTTCTAATACAGATTCCATAGGAAATTATAATCCACTGGTTTCTTTGAGGTCCTTTGATCTTTCCTCAAGTGGGGGAAGTACCCAAGCACAAAGGTAGACAATGAAAATACCAGGACTGATATTTCACACTGCAATCTTCTTCCAAGTGTGTTTTTCTGTCCTCTCCTAGGCAACTAGTGATAAGACAAGGGGAAATAGCCTAATGTTCCACCAGGGGAGATTCAGGTGGGATGTTAGGAAAAATTTCTTCACTGAAAGGGTGATTAAACAATGGAAAAAGGATCCCCAGGGAAGTCGTGGAGTCACCATCCCAGGAAGTGCTCAATAAAAGGGTAGACCTGGCACTTTGTGATATGATTTAGTGGGCATGGCAGTATTTGATTGAAGGTTAGACTTGATGATCTTGAGGGCCTTTTCCAACCTTCACGATTCTATGATTCTATAGAAAGTATCATCTGCTTCCTGTTGGAAAATTCAATTTATTTTTTTATTTAGCAGAAGATTTATGCTTCAACTGAGCAGCTTTTCTTCCGTAAGATGGGTTGCAGTTCTCTGAAAAGCTACTGTCTTTCCTGCCACCTGAAATTCCAGTCTCATCTGGGCTTTTTTCTAAGTGGCAACGTTCCCTCTGCATGGTCTGTTAAATATCTGTTGGGTAGTCAGAAGATAAGTCAGCGTTTGTTATAGCAAATGAGGCAATAAACGTCTGAGGTTATGACGGGCAGAAAAGTCAAGGTATTTATCAAATTGCCATGGGAAATAGCTTTGCCAAGCGTTAAGTAATAAACTTTCAATTATCCCCTTTATGCTCCTACTGCAGAATGCTTCTGAGATCAGATTTGCTTTTGTTGGTTCAAGCAAGGTGAGAGGTGAAGCCGTTTTTCTCTGTGAGCAGAGAGGAGATTCATGTCCCTGTGTGTGCTTATGCACCCACAGCTGTGTCTCTGCAGCTCTCTGCTACTCTACTCTTCTTTCTCTTAATTGTGATACCTGTTATTTTTCTTTTTTTTCTTTTTTTGTCTTGGGTTCCCCTAACCCTGGATTAACTGACCTACATACTGATAGTGAGGATTTTAGGATAATCCACTAAATGGCCCTTAGAAAGGCGCTTACCTTTCGATTCTAAAAGATTATTGTACTTTGTTATTGTTGTTGTTATCACTGTAGTATCATTCTCTGTCTGATATGAGCTTCTCAGCTGTATATTGGCTTCTCTGTCATCTTCCTTATGGAATAAGAGAGGATTTTCCCTTCTGCTGACACCTGGTTTAACACGACCTCCACCAAAACACAAGCTGTGTTTAAATGTTCAAACTGTCCTTGATTTCAGGAAAAGTCAAGTCAAGCCCAGATGAACTTTTCTGTAGAAGCAGAATTTCTGTGTCAGTTGAGGAGAAATACTCAAGGAAGAAAATCCTCAAGATTCTCAGTAGTTAACAAAACTGATGCTCTGAAGTAGTTACTTAGAGCACAAGACATATGGGAAATACAGAGAAAAAAATCACACAAGCAGCTCACTACTGAGAAAACAAAAAAGGCATATCAGAGGTAGGAAATACTGGGAGGGTAGATTTAGAATGAATATTAGGAAGAAATTCTTTACTGTAAGGGCTGTGAGGCCCTGGGACAGATTGCCCAGAGAAGTTGTGGATGCCCCATCCTTTGAAGTGTTTAGGGCCAGGTTGGATGGGACTTGAAGAAACCTGGTCTAGTTGAAGGTGTCCCTGCCTACGTCAGATGAATTGAAGGAGATGATCTTTAAGGCCCCTTTCAACCCAAACCAGCTTGGAGAGGTACTCCTTGGGAGCAAGGGTGTTACTGCAATGGGTTGGAAGGATCTTTTTTCTGACTTTTTTTGTCTCTAAAAATATGTTACTGGCCTAGAGGGACCTTTAGTTTTATCATTTATGAATGTACTTGTGGCATTCTCTGTTCAGCAGTTTTCTCCTGATCTGCTCTTAGCAAACATTTCACTGCCTACACATAGTTATAGAATAAGGTTGATAATTTAAGTTTACATCCCAGGGGAACACGGAGATGAAGCACTGCTGAAGTTCCCATGTGATGGGTTTTGCATAACCACAAAGTTTCAGCATTGATGTATTTTCCCTACTATTAGAAACAGTAGTGAAACACAGTGTCTTATACAAGAGGTTTAGAGGGGAAGCCACATTAGAAATGTTTGAGGTCACTTGAGTTTTCAGCCTGGAGAAGGGGAGGTTAAAGAAGATCTCATTGCAGTCTGCAGCCTCCTCATGATGGGAAGTAATCTCTTTTTTCTGGTGACCAGTGACAGGACCTGAGGGAATGGCCTGAAGTTGTGTCAGGGGAGGTTTAGGTTGGATTTAGGAAAAGGTTCTTCACCCAGGGGGTGGCTGAGGACTGGAATAGGCTCCCCAGGGAAGTTCTCATAGCACCAAGACTGACAGAGCTCAAGAAGTATTTGGACAATCCTCTCAGCCACATGGTGTGATTCTTGGGGTTATCCTGTGCAGGACCAGGAGTTGGACTCGATGAACCTTGTGGGCCACTTCCAACTTGGGATGTTCTAGGATTCTGTGTTTCTATGAGAGTCCTTATGCATGAACATTCATAAGTTTGCTCACAAGAGACCACACATGGTCAGTTGCTACTGACACATTCCAGAGTCATTTTAGCCAAGACCCAAAATTATCTGAAGTGTAGAAACTAATTCTTCCCCTCTTCAGAATTTATACACTCCCCATCTTTTTTTATACAGTGGTTGTCATTTTTATGACCTGCTATATCTGGAACCAGCTCCAGCACCTGGCTGCTTAGCCAGCACTTCACAAACCAGCCTTGTAAAAGCAGTTTCTTTGAAAACATACTCGTTAAAAAGCAGGGATCCTCATCAGCTTTCTGGTGCACTGAATTCCCACTGAAATCCAGTGTGCTCTTTTATACCTCCGAAATGGCTGGTGATTTCAGAGGGAGTCTGTGATGTGCTGGTTCTGTAGAATTACAACCTTAACAGCTGTAACATCACTAAAAGGCTTATTCCAGAGAAAGTCTGTGTCATAAATGAGGTGTACAAAGGCTGCAACTTGCAGCTGCAGCTTGCTAACTGTGCCTGCTGCCAGAATTGATGCTCCCCAGGAAAGTCCTACTCTCTCCACATGTAGGGTTTTTCTTTCAAAATACCCAGATTTCAGAACGTTTAGAAATAAAGAGCACCAGTAAGGATTTTTGTTGGTTTCTAAAGTGATGGAGTTTCAGATGATGAAGTCCCTGACAGATGAATGACTGTAGTGAGATGTCTACAAGTTAAAGACATAGTCATGCTTGTGTCTCCTCTGTCCCTCTATGGGAAGTTTTTTGCCCTACCAGCCAAGGAGAAGAAGGGTGGGAAGTATCTGTGGTTCACTTCAGAGTTCAGTTTATTAGATGAGATATTGATGAAAGGGATATCTCACTGAAGAAATGTGTTGGAAACTCACATCACACATATCTCCTGCAGCCTGTGCTCCAGCAGGCAAACTTCTGTTTGAGGGCTGAGAGTGACAGACAAGGACTGCTAAATTGTCAAAGCCAAAAGAATGAATTTAAATTTAGGACGTGCCAGGCAAGGCATAAGTTGGGGACATGTAGTAGTAATGGATTGTTGACTATGTTTAAGCCATGTATCTTCACTCTGATCCTTAGGGTAGTTCCTTCAGTCCCCAAATCCTCTCCCTTTCTGGCCTTTGCAATGAGAATTTTGGGTTTGGGGTGAAAGCACTCCTGGACATTGTATTTGGGGTGTGGTTTGTTCTTTTCCATATGCTTTAAGTATGCCCAGAAGATCCTTTCTGGACTAAGACACTTAAGGGACATCATCAAAGAAATGCAACACGGATGCTCAGCCCAGCCAAAATTATGTCAAAAAACAAAACAAAACAAACAAAACAACAACAACAACAGCACCAAAACACACACACACACACAAAAACCCCAACCAACCAACCAAAAAAAAAAAAAAAACCAAAACACCACAAACTGGAGTTTAGTTTTTCTGCAGAAGTTTCTAAGGGCACATCAATCTGAATGGAAGAGAAGTTGAATCACATTGATTTTTCTTCACCGGGGTTTGCTTCAGATTTAAAGCAGTGTTTTGTCCAGTTCCAAGGGTTAATTACATATTATTACTCAGTCTCTATAGGACCTTATTAAGTTGGATCTCCTGTCTCAACCTGCTACTCTGCAGGCACAAATTACAATTGTATCAGAAAAATACAAAGATAAGAAAATGCAAGTTTTGCAAGTTCTTATCCAAAACAAAATCCTGCCTGTTTTTTTCATCTGTATGTCTAATGAAGGATCCATAAAATACTTAAAAAAAACAGTGGTTAATTTTACAGTTGTTTTTATCTTTTTCCTAATGCTGCTGTAAGGATTCGACTAAGGAAAGTGTAGTTTGTTTCAGAGCACAATTTCAAAGTGGCATCGAGCTGAAAGGATCAATAATAAATTCCAGCTCAAACTGTGAATCTTCTGATGCTTTTCTAAATTAAATCTGTGTGTGTCAGGAATATTTTTATCCCTCTGACACAGAAATCATGTTTTTCAGAATCCTTGGCTGCAGAAATAATGGCTTATTATACAAGAACAGAAAAGGACAAGATATTTTAAACATATAGTGGGAAACATCCTCCAGTGGTATAAGTAGGTACTTATACCATAAGTACCTTGATCTCAGTCAAACTGCCCAAGTATTCATTGGTTGAACATCTGACTGATGAGAGATATATCATGTTGTTCAGATTCTATGCTGTTTGATAATTAATGTTCTTTGTACAGTATCAGCCCACAAACCAATTCAGCTTGACAGATTCGTGGGAACGCTTTTTGTAATTTTCAGAGTCGTTTGTATCTCCTGATCTCAACAGTGACATGCAGTCATAGGCAAAAAAATTTGAAAATAGCCATTTTGCTGCTTTGGATGAGAGGGGGAACATCTTCTGGAGAAAGTTTTATTGATTGCCAAATTTGGAAAGTTTCATAAATGAAATGCAGAATTGAAGTTATTTTTTACTTCTACAGACACAGACATTTTTTTTCCTGGCTTAGCATGGGCATGAAATAAGATTATGTGCAGTGAGTAGGTTTCAGTAGAATTACATCTTATGTCAGTATATCCTAACTTTGACCATGCAAGCAGAAACAAGCTTTCTATCCTGAAAAACAAGCCAACAAAAAGTTGCAATTGCTACACAAGTTGTTTTATCTAAAGGAGAGATAACTGGAAAGAGGGGTTAATGTGAAAGTCTACATTGTGCTAAGGGTGTACGATGTTAAAAGAGTTGATTGGTATGCAAAGATTTTTTTTTTTTACAGTACTGAAGCTGCTTTTAAATTTTACAGGTATGTTTCAGATGTTCTACAGCAAATTTGTGAAAACCTAGATCATGAAAATAATAATTGTCTTCTGCCCTTTCTAATGTGTAGTGTTGATAATCTTAACAGTCACCTCGGATGCCACTTTGAGCAAGAAGACATACAGTGGTTTCTCTTCCACATTTTTTTGATATCCTCAAATAGTTGCTTAACACTCGCAAAGCTGTTCTGTTGATGCCAGCATAACCAGCATTTTACCCAACATCCTTACTTTTACTGCAGTCAGTATATTCCAGGAATCACTGGGCTATTACTCAGTGTGTGATGTTGTCTCTGCTGCCAAAATTTTATCTCAGAAGACACACAGATGGCATGTTTCTGCATATAAACACAAAGTAAAGAGTGCTGGAGCAGCCTAAAACATGTTCATCCTACAGGAGCAGGGTTCTGCAGGACTCTGACCCCCCAACACTGACTATATTCTGCAGGGTCAGAGTGACATTCTAGATGAGGTGAAATGTTTATCCTGGCCCACATTTGATTTTTCTTACCTAGCAGCCTGTGTGTTGCTGAGCTGTTATAAACCATGGAATACACACTCAAGAAATGCTCCGCCACCCTCTGTCTCTGCTCTCAGGATGGAAATCTGACTGCATTTTCATCACGACAGAACTGTAAATACTTGGGTCTCCTGTCTTCATCTGCTTCATAGTGATATTTATTCAAATGCAGAAGAACAGAACATTTCACAACTTGCTATTTATGGCCTGATGAAATCATGTGCCTGCCACAGTTGTGTGTGTTCCGTCTGTTTTCCTCATTTTCAGTGCTGTGTGAGAATTACATTTCATGGATGTCTGGCTGCTAATAGGAGGATGAAATCAGAAATCCAGGATGAATGTTTATTCAATACATCAAGTTCACAATTGTGGTTAAAGCTGCAAAGATTTGTAGAGGCTTTCCCCTTGATATAACACTTACTTTTTCAGATTTTTTTTTCTGTAAGAGGGATCTTGTGAGCCACTGAAAACTGATGTTGATGACGATAATATGAGTGGGAGGAAATAAGCCTCTATATTTTCTTGCCCAGAATGATAGACACTCCTGGGGAAGATGTGACTTGCTGCTTTCTTACTTTGTTTCGACAATAACTCACATTTCTTTAACCCAGGGGAGCACCAAAGTCCTTTCCAGTATACATACATCTCATTACCTTCTATCATCTGAAGAAAACAGTTATTTTATAGCATCAAAACTGGAAATTGGTTTGAAACAAACTATACAGCAGCGGAAAATTTATAAGCCAAAAACTGAAATTCTCTGTTTTCGAAGTTAGGTGAAGGACAATGGAACTTCTACCTGTGAGTAGACAGGACTTTGTTTCATACTGTAATTCCTGTTGCATCTAAGGTCTTTTTTGATGTCATTTAATTTTACCTTTCTTTCCACTGAGTCCTTAGAAATTAGGAAAATGTAAATAAGATAAAATTTCCATTTAAAACTAGTAAGTGTGATTGGTGTGATGTTCATACACGAAGTCCCTACATATAAGTTTTAAATATTGAGATTTACTTTTCTATTTGAGGTATAAAGTCTGTGTTTAGATGCCTAGAAATATTTGTTTTGTCTGATAAGGAGATAATTTGCAATTCTGTTTCCTATAAGGGGATTATTTTGGAGAGCAGTGAAATCTAGGAATTTAAAATCTAGAGTTTCAAATGCATCTCAGGTGTCTGAAGATCTGTGTGAATGTTTCGTGGTATTTCTGAGAGGTATCTGGTTCTCGATCAATACCCACTTTTTCAGAAGTGGGATTTCTCATTTAAGAAGATACATTAGAGATAAGCACAGATTCTCCCAGTAATCTGTGGAAAGAAAGGAGGTGACTCATTCCAGTGCAAAATGGATTTTAAAGAAGTGGGTCAGAGGAATCTCTTTCTAAAGGTACCTACTTTTTTTTTTTTTTTTTCTCTTTCCTAGACAAGCAGCCCATATGTAGAGATAGACAATGTATGTACCTAAAATAGATGAGATGGATTTGAGTTTGAGAATAGGATGCATTCCCACATTGAGACACCTCCATTTAGTTGTTAGGGCACAGACTGTGTGTAGACATCCAAGTGTTTAACCTTCCATTACGTCTAAAAGAGCTGAAGTCAGTAGGGGCTGAATTAGTTCGTCTGTGTGACTTTTTCAGGTTAAGTTCAATCACTCTCTAGGCTTTATTTGTTTTCAGACTTTAGAGGAAGCACTCAGTTGCCTATTCATAAATGTGTGTTGTCATTTGAGAAGCTCTAAGAAGCCTCATCTGATATGTAGCTGCTGCTTCCAAAGAAAACAGGACTCTCCTACATCGTGGGTAAACTAACAGTTGGGAATAGTTGTCTAATTTTATACCTTAGGGGGTGTAAAATGGCACGAGATCTCTATGTTTCAGCATTGGATTTTCTCCCTAGGTGTCTAATTGCTGCTGAAAATAGAGCTTTAGTCATTTCATACCCAGTGTCACGGGTGAAAATAGTAGTGGTTTGACATTCTGGCATTTGAGTCTTCAAGATGTCCAAAATTACCCTTTTCCCAGAGTATCTTAAATAGATATAAACATTCTCAGGTGGCAAAATGAGAGGCAAAATGCCACTGCTTCTAAAACGGCGATAAAAGGACCCTGGAGGCCCTCTGTTCATTGTGTCTTGTTGATTTTCAGATCAAATCTGAAATGTTTGCCTGCACAACAAGCCCGTGTCTAAAATCCAAAGTGAGATGCAAACATGAAGCTGCTTTCAGCCCTGCAGGCCTGTCATGACTTCAACTGTTAGTTCTGGAAATAAAATCATTCCTCTGACAAAAGCCATACAGAACTTTTAAATTGACTACAACAGAGGTAAAATGAGGTCATAAGAAACCCAAGACATTTCCTTGATTTTGTGAAGCTGTACAGAGCACTGAGTGCACTGAAAGTTCTCCTGGTGTTCTATATATTGATTGTAATTCTAATACAAAGAACCAAAACCAGTGAGGTTAATGATTTGATTGTGGGACACCAGGAATGATTTTTCTGTTACCAAGAATTAGGCCATGAAAAAACCACAAGAACAGAGCAGACATTTGTGCTAAATATGCCTGCTCTGGACAGGGATGTTCATATGAGAGGGACTTTTATTTGGATGTTGATTAGCTATTTTTGTTGCATCTTTCTGATTAACTACAGTCACTTGACTTCAGGTTCACACACACCTCACTGTCTTGTTTGGAGATGGAGGAAGAGCCCTCTGCTTGTTTTAATATAGATTCTTGATCTACGCCTGACATTCATGTTACATCATACTCTAAAAGCTGTAAGTGCCTCTCCTAAGCTGAGTCTTCATTCTTAAGAGATCATGGATGTTCCCTGTAAGGTGTATAAATACAAGCAGCTCAAAAATTTACCAAGGTCAGGATTTGGAGGCTAGTCCTCCGTGGATAATTCAATTAATTAGTAAATACTGCCAATAATTTTCAAAATGACACTTTATTTCAAGCTGGTAAGAAACCAATGATCTGATAAGTTCTTATGCGCCAGTGAAAACCTGAATAGTATTGTTTATAGACTGCCATAAAACTAAAAATTTGGGCTGCATGTCATCCTTGTTTGCAAAAGATTCCTGTTTTGAGTAATTTTTTCACCCAAAATGCTGTCCCAGTTTCAGCTTGTGTGATGAAATTTCCTCTGCTCATAGGTAACCTCTCTGCTTCTGACTGGGGTGTTTTACTGAATAAAGGCCAGGCACCTGAAGCTGATTTGCTTTGGTTTTTAGCTCAGTGGTTTGGTGTGAGATTGTGTAGTTGCAGTGTTGTACAAGATATCACTGAGATATATATTTTCCTCAAAATATTCTTGTTCCTGTATTTGCACTGTATTATTAAAATGGGAGCAAAATTATCAAAATGACATCTTTGCTGGCTGCAAATTTGTCACAGGGAGTACACGGTGCTGGGTGCACTACTTCATTTTGCTGAGATTATCCCACACAATATAGAAAGATCCAGCAGAAAACATTTTCATTTTATGTTTTTTTCAGGCAGAGCTGCATCTTTCCATCTGATTTTTTTTTTTTTTAAAACTTTCTGAAAATATCCAGTTGGACCAATGGATACCTAGTAGTATTTTCATGCAGTGTATTTTGGATGCATAGCTAATGTTCTAAAAACATGAAAAAATGTGGTGGTAAACTTCCTGTCATTCATAAAATGAAAAAGCAGGATTTTAGGATGGGAAAGATATATAGCTGGGAGAATTACTCTACTATTTTCAAATTTGCAATATTTTGCCTTGGGAAGAGTTCCCATGTGAAGGTTTCCTAAAATCTTTTCCCATGTTAGAGAATCAGTATAAATATCTATATGGGAAGTATTGGAGTTTTTACAAAATTGCAGTATTTGGTATGTTTACAGTCTTTTTCTGGCTGCTGATGGAAATTGTGTCTCTGCATTACCTAAAACAAATTAAATAGGGCTCCAAGATAACCAGCTTTGAGCTGTGGCACACTAGAAAAACCACTGCTATATTGGAAATAGCCCAGTATCCAAAGCACACTCAAAGCTGCTTGTGGCAATGACAAATAACAACAATTAAATGTCCCTTAGTTTTTCAAAGTATTCCATAATAAGGCAGAGAGTGTCCTGTGTAAATAGAACTCTGACAAAGGAGGTTAAAAAAAAAAAAAAAACACAGAAAACAAACCACTACAACAATAAAACAGGTAATAAAGTCACCCCTCCTTTATTTTGCTTGCTCAGGAATAACAGTCTGACAACTAAATTAAGAGAGACATTTAAGTGGATCTGAGGGAGAGCTTCACTGCAGTGTCATGAAGATGTGATGTCTGTACAGCCTTGTCCTCAAAAAATCCCCAGATTTCTGTACTTGATGCAGTTGAATGTCCATATGAAATTTCTTCTACCAAATACAGTCTTTCCTAACTTTCTCCTGTGACTTGCTGGAGGCGAGATGCTGAGGGAACAGGAACCAAGTCTGGTTTTGCTATTAATGTTTCTGTATTGCCTTCATTCTCTAATGATTGCTACTGGAAGTGCTGACCACAATTTTAATGTTTTGTAATGGTGTTGATGTTGTAATTAAAAGATTATAAAGCCTTTGATGTCGCACCTCTCTGCCTCAGCTTTTGGACTGATCATGAGGTAAAATTCTGCTGCTTCCAGCTTCCAGCTTTGCTATTGGCATCTTCTAAGAGGTCTGTCCTGTGCATAGTCTTGTCTGTGAAAGAGGAGTGAGGAGAGAGCTTGGGCACTTACCTAGACCAAGAAAATGTTGCTGAAGCCTTCAACACTTTGCTTAGAAGGCACTTTAGAACAGGTTGCCCAGAGAAGCTGTGGATGTCCCATACACAAGGTCAAGTCAAGATGTGGCCTGGTCTAGTGGAAGGCATCCCTGCCCATGGAAGGTGGGTTGGAAAAAGGTGATCTTTAAGGTCCCTTCCAATCCAAACCATTCTGTGATTCTGTGATTGTATGATTCACTTAGTGTCAGAAGGAGGAAGTTTGTACATAACCAGCCTTTCCATTTGTTGTAAAGATACTCAGTTCCCAAAAGAGGTCCCAAGGACCTTTTGTATCCCAAAGTGAATGCCTTCCATTGCTTCGTTATTAACTCCATTGAAAATCATGGGGGAGAACACAGCAGCGGGATTAGAACTAGATGATCTCTAAGGCTATTTCTGACCCAAACCATTCGATGTTGTCTGATTCAATACTCTATGACACTGCTTATAAAATTTCAGAAATTTCTCTGTCACGGACAGAATATCAGTTCTCTTCTCTGGGATAAGCCAACCCTGAGTGTAGTTCACCCCTATTAGAAAGCATGGTGGCCCCATTGGAAAGGGGATAGTTTCTCTGTTGCTCATGCCTCAGAATGGATTAACACTTTTCGGAGGGTAGAACTACTAGTAACAAATTTCTGTCTCTTTTTGGCAAGAAGCATCTCCTGCTGCCAACTGCTTCAACCTTACAAACTGAGGGCTATTTTTTAAACAGTGATCTCTATAACCCTGCTTGCCTTAAACCAGGCTTAAACCAGCCTGTTTGTGCCCTGGTGCTGGCATAGATTGTGGCAGTACGCAGTTCGTTTCCAGTTCCAAAACAGTGGCAGAAAAAGAGTGTTTCATTGCTGTGCACACATTTTTGCTACCACCAGACTGCTATCTGCATTGGAAAACTGCAGTTCCTTGCTGGTTTATGTCCATCTGCAGACTGCCACGAACATCCAGTCTGAGCATAGTCACTGCTAGAAAAGCAGAACTTCAAGGGACATGGAGGTGACATGGCAGGACTGTGGTGTCTCAGCGTCTGACTTTCTAGAGGTCTCCCTGTTTGTGTTGCCCAGGTTTGCTTGGCTGTGAGTATTTGGGCACAAGCAAAGAGGAAAAGCCCCAAGCTGGATATCTTTATCTTGTTAGCATCTCTCCTTTCTCTTCAGGCACTGTTTGTTTTGCAGCTCAAGTGTGTTAAGTGGTTTTGTGTTAAGGACAACCACTCAAGTACCTGTGTAAAGGACAACACTAAAGCCAACACTTAAATGATGTGAAGAATCAGGACTTTTTTGTCATTAATGGGTTGCCAGTGCCCCAAGTACTCTAAAGAAAAACCCATCTCCCTGTCCAGATGAACCTCAGGAGCTCACCATGCCTCTTGCAAGCCTTTCCTCATTTGAGAAGGGACCTCAGCTCCATGAGATGATCGAGCAGTGTGCCTGTAGCACGACAGGCAAAGCTCGAGGGACAGCTGTTCTGAGGCTGGAAAAGGAGCCAAAGCCTTTAGGAAAAATTACAGCCCTTCTGTGAGGCAAACTTTCTAGCTGTGCAAAACCCTCTGGGGGAGTTTGCCAAGCTGCTGCCCTGAATTTGAGAGAGAAGTGTTTTGCTGTTGTTTTGATAGACTCTGCTAGCCTTGTTGTGTTCAGCAGCTGTACCTCAGGCCCTGTTGTGTTGCCTTCATGTCTCACAGTGGCGCAGTTGGCCCTTTCTTTTTTAGTCACAGATCAAGCAATGCCATGACAAATAAGCCAGCCTTTTCCTCTGTTTGCAAACCACTTAATTTAGCTCTTGCTCTATAGGAAAACCTGGTGCAGTTATTTATAACAACATGGCCCCAAGTACTTAAAACAAGTCAACATTCTGATTATGGCTCTGCATATTTTATTGCCTGTATTTAGTTCACACTGCTCTAAACAGGCACCTGTTCCTCCCTTATCTCATCTCAGTTTAATAGTTACTGCCTGTCCAAAGAGTCATGATGGAAAATGGTCTGTGGCTTCTTTACTTACTAAAGGAGTCAGTGCCCCTTGTAATGCATCTGTTTGTGTGCATTGCCAATTGAAGATGGAGATGAAGAAATTATTTTAATTTTTTTCGTGAGCCTGAAAGTAATGCCATACTGTGTTAATTTCAGTATTGCAAATATTCCCTCTTGCAGTAGTTCCTAGTTCTACTGATGCTGCTCTGACCATCTCTGTCAAGTTCTCTCACCAGCATCCTTCTTAGAATCATAGAATGGTTTGCATTGGAAGGGACCTTAAAGACCATCGAGTTCCAAACCCCTGCCATGGGCAGGGACCCCTCACATTAGACCAGGTTGCTCAAAGCCCCATCCAACCTGGTCATCAACACTACTACATTTGGGGCATCTTCCCAGCCTCTCTCAAGCTTTGAGCATTTTTAATGATAATAATTAAACCAAAACTACTGTTCAAGCTTCCAGTGCTCTGAGCTCTTGTCTTATTCAGTGTGTGAGGGTATGACACTTGTTGTGTTGTTCTCCTTTGGTCCAACACTGCAAACACTCAATTCAACAGCTCCTTACAAGCATCAGTAGCTTCACTGACTCCACATGAAACCTTAACACAGCTGCTGACAATGTTTGCTTTCCAGCAACTTCAGAGAATTTTATTAAATAGAAAGGGCTGTATTAAGAGCCTTTAATCTGCTCAAAACTTGTATCATGTGATCAAGAGAGAACCTGACTTGTTAAATATGCATATATTTTCTTGAATCAGCAGAGTCCTCTCATCTTTTCCTGGGATCCCTCATCTCCCTTATTACATGTCTTCTGAAATCTAAAGAGCAGAAAAGACTGTTCTGTAATGTCCAGCTTAATTCTCAGAACTAGTGTATCCTGAATACTGCAAGAGGCAGAAGTGGTTTTGTAGGTCAGTGTCTGATCCTAATGTGATCCATGTGCATTAAGGAAGGAGAGAACGGAGACCTTACCTTTGACATTTCCTATCTTCTAAGTGCTGAGCACCTTTCCATCCAGTGATATTCTGATTTGATTCCAGCTGGATATCTACATCTATACGATAAAAGGCAGAATATTTTTGGGCAAAGAAAGGCAAAATGTATCATTAGGTTTTGAAGAGTTACTTTTTTTTTTTTTCCCTTTTTCCTTTTTGAACACATCTAAGAATCATAGAATCATTAACATTAGGAAAGACCTCCAAGATCATCTCATCAGGTCCAACAAATTCATAAATGTATCTATTTTGGTACACACATTCTGACTCTCTCAGCCTTTCCATGCATGATTCTGCAGATACATTCAAATTCCTGGTTATATGTGCAATTTTGCTGTGAGTGACATTCTTCTAACTAGTTGTGGACTTGGCTCATATATCTGTACCTCAGCAAGTTACCTTCAGCTCCCTTGGAAGCCAGAACAGAATTAGGTGTCAATGGTCACATGAATCCTGTTGAGGGCATTTTCTATATCCCTACTGATACAGAGCGACTTTAAACATCTCATACATATGAAGACATTTCTAGTTAGTGAGATGAATCTCATGAGCGAGAGTCCGTGCTTTAAATTTTTCACAAACAAGGATAATCAGTGCAATTAATGTAAAGTATGTTCTTATTTAAAATGTCCTCAGAACACCTGAAGGACACTATAACTTGTCTAAGGGAAACTCTGCAGTGAATTTGATCAGGCAAAATGCAAAATAAGCGTTAAAAATCTGACAAGGACAGTGGAGTTTACAGCACAGTTAGAGAGTACCATGAAATTTTTCTTGACCAGAAAAGGAAATGCAGTCAGAAGGGCGCCAAAAAAACATATATCCAGTAGGTTTTCACTGTCATAACTGTCAATTAGCTGTGACTAGTTAGTAGCATCATGCTGATGTTCAAGTCCCTCTGTTTCCTATTTGGTTTCTTTGGTGATGTCTCTATTGACATGACAGTTTGTGCTCAAAAGCAGAGAGCTCCCTTACCCTTACATCAGGTAGCCACATCTCTTACCAGAGGATGCATCTCATTCATCTTCTTACCTGTCCTTTCCGGCCCTTCAGAAGCTGATGCTGGACTCTTTACAAGGAGTATCTTGGTCAGTTTTCTGTCACATCCAGATTATGGACTGTTCAGAAGACAGACAGAGTTGACCTTTAGCTGTTGCTAAAGATTTGAATGTGGCCAAACACCCCGACAGATTCCCAAGGACTTAGTATAGACCTGTGTCCATGCAGTTTTGAGTCAAGTCAGGTAGAGTAGAACTCAATGGAGTAGAACTTCAAAGAAGTAATTAGAAAAATAAATTGGAGGGGCTCTTCTGTGAGCACCTGAAAATAATATATGCCCTAAAGAGATCTAATTTCCTGTACGAGACCAAGAGAAAAGCCCAGACTGAGAAGAATATATCTCCCTTTGTTGAGGAGGGGAGCACAGTCAAATGTGAGAATAATGGATAATTCTGTCTGAGTGTTCTAAATAGGCTTCAAATGACTTGCTGTTTTTTGATGTATTTTGTGTTTGTCTAAGGCAGACAATGGAAATATCTGAAAAAAAAGATTCAGGTGAACAGTGGGAATAAGACGCAAAAACAGCCAAAGGTTGAAGATGATGATGTTTGGAGAGAGTCTGAAGATTTAGCTCTCAGTTGTGCATAAAATTTCAAAATGTCGTTTTCTTTTGAAGGTCATAAAAAAGGAATATAAGTCAGGGAAGGAAGAGGTAGGGAAGTGGTGAAGAAGACAGGATTATGTAGCAGTGGGAAGCTAGTCCAGGGGAAAGTTTGTATTATCTCCTTTTTCCTTCTGTTTTTCTGTCCCTCCCCTTCTGCCTGAGTTTCCCCTGCTGCTTCATTTTTCTGCACAATACCAACGGCAGGTTATTATTAAGTGGTGTAAGCAGATAGTGATTTGTGCCGAGCTGAACTCAGCCCTGGTTTCCTGACAGGTACGTGCTAACAGAGGACAAATTGAGGTTGCTCCTCATTCTTTTTTTACGAATGATCTGACCTAAATTTGCACAGCTGTGTTCACATTTAATCCTGTGTAAAAGCTCAAAGGCTTTGTATCTCATAGGAGCAACCTACTGGCACCTGACATTTATTCTGGACCTCGTTCAGCTCTGCCCTAAAAATCCTCTGGCACAACCTGGTATTTTTGTGTTCTTTGTCCTGGTAGATTTATTCTTCCATCTAAATACCCTTGAAATGACCAGTTTATGGAAGGTGTAATCTAGACTATTGCTTCTCAGCCTCCTTGGACTAGTGATCTGTACAAAATCTGTGATGTGGATTGGTCCCACAAGCAGGATGAGAGAGGAATTGAAGTTGTTGACTTGTTTTCCTAAGTGATTTTCTTGGGTCTCTTAGTTGCACTCTGTTTTCACCTGTGACTATGTGGTCCATATATGTGAAGCTATTGATCTAGAGTGAAAGTTCTCAACTGAGGTTCAAGTGGTTTTAACCTTAACACTAATTTTGTTGCTGGAGGCTGAATGGGTGTCTACCCTTAGTGAACTAGGGTAGATAGTTCTGGTGCTTTGCTGATTCCAGCTGTACTGGTAAAAGACAAAGCACAGTGGAGTTTGCACATGAAAAAACAAACAAACATAACATAAACCATACTTTCTTATTTTCTTTCTTTTTTGGTCCACTCCCAATATACTTTGGGTTATGAGTAATTTTTTAAAGGATCATTTAATATTTGTCACTGTGTCTCTAACTCATTACATTTTGATGGGAGCAATCAACAAATCTTGCAAAAATTGATTTATGGTGTTGCAGTCTTTATGAACATATGTCTAATGCATCCACCAAATTTGTGGATATTGATTTTCCTGAGAATATTAAACAGCAAACTTTTTTTATTAGTAGTATTTATAATATTGGAAGATAATTTTCAGGGCTTGCCTCCAGGTTGAGTTAGCTCCTTAGAGTATAAAACCCAAATTAGGTTTTTTTAACTTTAAACTTTGCTAAATGCTTATGCATGGGGGGAAAGCATGTTACATAGATATGATCTTATCCTGTAAACTGTTCTGGGTGTTGTTAGGTGGTTGTAAAGACTGGAGATCTTACAAAGCAATTCCTGACAATTCCATGACGGTTTCCCGTGGAGAAAGAGAAGATTTGAGACTGAAGTCTTACATGTGATACATATTAGAAAAAACAGAAAATCAAAAAGAAAGAGGGACCACAAAAAATCTAACAAGACTAACAAGTCTTCAGGCTGAGTTCTGCATCATAGAATCATAAAATCATTTAGGATGGAAACCCCTGTGAATTCAGATCATTGAGTCCAACTGCAATTGTGTATGTGCAGTGCCTGTTTTGCTGGTTTTGGCTGGGAAATACTTGATTTTCTTCACAGTAGCTGGTGTGGGGCTGTGTTTTGGATTTGTGCTGGAAACAGTGTTGATAACAGAGGGATGTTTTCATGACTGCTGAGCAGTGTTTACACAGAATAAAGGACTTTTCTGCCACCCCACCAGTGAGGAGACTGGAGGTGCACAAGAAATTGGGAAGGCACGCAGGCAGAACAGCTGCCTACAACTGATCCAAAGGGATAATCCAGACAATATGGCATCATGCTCAGCAAATAAAGTAGGGGAAAAGTTGTCCCAGGGCTACTGCTTGGGGGCTGGCTGGACACTAGTCGATCGATTGTGAGCAACTGTTTTTCGTTTGCACAATTTTTCTTTCTTGGGTTTTATGTCACTTTTTTTTTTTTCTTTTTCATTACTATTATTAGTGTTATTACTATTATTATATTTAAAATATTAAACTGTTCTGACATAAACCTTCAAGTTTTCTCGCTTTTATCCTTCCAGTTCTATTCCCCCCATCCTACTGGAGGTCAGTGAACAAGCTCTGTGTTGCTTAGTTGCCAGCTGGGGTTAAACCACAACAGCTTTTTAGCAGCTTCAGGGCTTGAAGAGTTTGAGATGATAACAAATTGATCAGAGCATATTAGAAGTGATTTATATCTGTTAGCAGTTGAGGGTCATGGTATTGATTAATCTGTTCTCAATATTAGTTTCTGTGATCTGCGCCACTCTCTTTTGATTTGCTGTTCCTGTTAAAGATTGGTGTTGGCTTTGTAGTTTGCTGTGCTCTGTAATGATTAGTGGTGTTGTGCCTGGGAGACTTGTTACTGAGACACTAATTCTGAGTTTAATGTGGTATCTGGGCTCTGACCTGAAGCCATGACTGTACTTTGGGTATCGTCTCATATAAACATAATCTCATAATAAACAATTATACTTCTTCCTCTGAAAGTTTTTTTTGGTATGTGTGGGAAAAACAGAATGACACCTTTTCTACTGTCCTGAGTGACATTTTCTTCCTTCTTATAAAACTTCTCAGTTTGATCATCCTTGGGTAGTTACAATGCTTCTATTGATATTTCTTAGAAATACTGCTTCAGGTTTTTTTAAGGCTAACAAGCAATCTAGGAATATGACCCAGGCTACACTAAATCATATGTGGCACAGCATGTGGGAGAATATAGGCAATATCTAGAGAACTTCTACCTTCCCTGGTCTGAAGCTTCACACCCAGACAACTCAGGATGCTGATGAAGTGATGCAATATTTGAAAAAAGTGCTGTGGCTATACCAAAAAGGCACAACTTCTCGCTCTGGCCCCGGCCACTGTCTGGGCCCTGGCAACTATCTACCAAACACTGCTTCACATTATGCAGCAGCCTCAGGGAGAGGAGAGGGAAAGAAAATCAACAGTCACTGCTGCTAAATGAAACACTATATCGGTTGTTCCCGTAAGAAAAAGAAACATTGGAAATGGAAGTCAGCTTGTTTAGTAGGGGAAATTAAATTTTTAGGACCAAAATGTCAAGGTAGGACTGATCATACCCCAATGGGTGTGATCAATAACAACGTCTCCAGCAACTAACAAAAAAGAAAAAAAAGAGATTTCTTGGGTGTCATGGGTTTTTGGAGAATGCGTATTCCAGGTCTGATCCCTTTTGGTTATAATCTCCTTCTCTATGGAGTGACATGGAAGAAGAAAGACTTTATAAGTGGTCTTGAACACGGGCAAACCTTTGCTAATGGGTGATAGTTTGTGCAGTAGCATTCAGACCAGTCCAGACAGGGCAAGATGCAAAAAATTTGCTTTATACCTCAGACAGGCATAATGGCTCCACCTGAGCCATCTGACAAAAAGTCCCTGGAGAGAATCTGGGTTGGCCTCTAGGGTTT
>NW_020955853.1:355168-357088 GCF_003031625.1 Empidonax traillii
GGTCTTGAACACGGGCAAACCTTTGCTAATGGGTGATAGTTTGTGCAGTAGCATTCAGACCAGTCC
Organism: Empidonax traillii; assembly: GCF_003031625.1. Classification (NCBI taxonomy): domain Eukaryota; kingdom Metazoa; phylum Chordata; class Aves; order Passeriformes; family Tyrannidae; genus Empidonax; species Empidonax traillii. The sequence goes on from NW_020955853.1 coordinate 355,235, forward strand.
AGACAGGGCAAGATGCAAAAAATTTGCTTTATACCTCAGACAGGCATAATGGCTCCACCTGAGCCATCTGACAAAAAGTCCCTGGAGAGAATCTGGGTTGGCCTCTAGGGTTTTGAACCTGGGGATATAGGGCATCTGAAGCCCATCACAGTCCAACTGAGAAAGAAATATCAGCAGCACATGAAGGAATTTGAGCCACTTCAGAGGTGGTTGGCACTGAAGCACAGCTTCCTTTGGCACCTCAATTCCCTGGGACCAGCTGGGTGGTCAAAGGGAGGGTCCCCTCTACGCATCTTGCAGCTGATGCTAAGTTGAGTAAGTGGGTGCACTGATAAGGCAATGGGCTCAAACTGGAAACCTTGAGGGCCTGGGAAATGTGGATCGTGGACTGACCAGAGTGTCAAAACATTAGAGTGTCACCAGAGGAGGTAATGTGGGCTGAAGAGGACCCTCTATATGATAAATTACCAGAAAATGAGTAGCAATATGATCTGTTTGCAGACAGATCCTGTCACTTTGTGGGTAATCATTGCAGGAGAAAAGCTGCTGTGTGGAGTCCTACAATGCAAGTCACAGAAAATGCTGAAGGACAAGGTGACTCTGTCTGGTTTACAGAGGTGAAAGCCTTCCAGCTGGCTTTAGATATTGCTGAATGAGGAAAATAGCCAATACTTTCTCACTATACTGACTCATAGGTGGTGTCAAATGCCTTGTGCGTGTGGCTGCAGCAATGGATGCAGAGCAACTGGCAGTGCAGAGGGAAACCCATCAGGGCTGCTGAATTATGGCAAGATACTGCTGCTTGGGTGGAGAACCTGTTTTTTTTAAAGCATGTAGATACTCACACACTCCAGTGCCACTAAAGAACATGAAAACGATGGTCAGGTGGACCGGGCTGCTAGAATTGAAGTGGATCTGGATTGGGAACATATGTGTGATATATTTTTAGCTCAATAGGTCCATGACACACCAGGGTGTTTAGGAAGGAATGTAACATACAAGTGGGCTTGTGATCAAAGGGTAGACTTGACTGTTGATTCCATCATTAAGCCTCATCATTTTTTTTGTACCTTCAATATTGTACTGAGATTGGCTTATTTTAGAAGTCTAAAGGAGATCTCTTGCTGTCACATAAAATCGTAGAAGATAAATACTGGCTTCGTTTATTTTAACAAAATGAGGTGTTACCTTCTGAAATCACTGCTTTGCTGTAAAGCTCACCTCTCCTGTTTTGCTGATGTGCTAGCAGGAAAAACTGACAGGTTTTCTAAAGTGGAGAACAGCTGATGACAGTGTTGTAGTGAAAGGGCTTACTGACATTTGTGACTGCTTTGACTCAAGCAGTTAATGTACGCTCAGGCTATTGAGGTACAATCACTGTCATAAGAACTGAGATCCAATTCAGCTCTGTGAGGGTGAACATTGGAGCAATTTAATTAAAATAGAAAACAAGAATGAAAAAGAGGTTTGGTCTAATGAGTTTGCTGCTTCTAATCATTTAATCTCAGAGCATATTTGTGTGTATTTACTGTCCTCCTGGTATTGTGTTTCTGTTTCTTACTTAGAAGTACATTAATAGAGAGAAGAATAAGTTACCTTAGTGTGACTTTATTGACTTAATGAAAGAATACTTTATTAAATAAATAAACAGATAAAAATGCCTAGCTTACAACAAATGCCAGCTTCTGGAAAAAAAAAAAAAAACACAATAAAATAAAAGATGCTTTAAAACCAATAAGGACAGTGGTGCAATCCTGGAGATAGTATGTGTTGTGTTTCTTGAGTGGCAGCTTTATTCCCTTAAATGAATGCTTCTAAGTTTGTGAGTCACTGCCCTTGATCACCTGACATTTT
>NW_020955853.1:359742-380465 GCF_003031625.1 Empidonax traillii
CTCGTGTCATTGGTGCGTGTAGGACAGCACAGCACTGCCAGTGACAGTGGCAGCACCCTCTGAAGGCATCCAGTGCTTTGGAGCGATGAGGGTGACCACAGGGACCGCTTTTACAGGGGCAGAAGGACAAAACACTTCCCATGTTGCTTTATTAGCTTCACACTGGTATTTTGTAGTGTTGCCTTTGGGTCTCTTCCAAAAAAAGCAAAGAGTTTGATTTAGAAACAGACATTTCAGAAATACAAATGTACTAAAGCCTTCCCAAGAATGACCTCTATATTTTTCTTTAAACTGCTTATTAGATAACTGATGATACTTCAGTACTGGCAGCGTTCCCTAGTGTGTTTACAATGCTGATGTCATGGCAACCTTCAGTATTATTTTTACCACCTATTCTTCTATTTATAACCCAAGGTCGTACCACATAGTGATCAGTGAGTAAGAGGTGTCAGAGGTCCTTGATGAGCTCTGAATTTTGGATGGTAATGATCAGGTTCCTTTAAGCAGGCACCTGGTACAGGAGTTAAAACTTAGTGCATCATTTTAACAACTTAACATTTTCTTGCTCCAAGGGTGCCTGCAGCTGTTTTGTCAAATTTCAGTTTTCTTCATTGAAGAATGATACTCATGTGTCTAACCAGATTTTCTTTGAACCTTGCTAAGTACCATGAAAAAAGCTTCAAAAGAGGCCCCTTTCAGTATTCGTGAGGTATTCTCTGAAGTACCAGGTGATGCTGCTCGGAGCATAGATTTATGTGCTCTGATCTTGTGGTGTGCTGGTGGAGTGGATGCAATTTCAATGTTCTAGTAGCTGTTTATACTTCTGTTGATCAGTGGGGGAAATAAAGTTTCAGAAACAGCTTTTCTGCTTGCTTATTAGTTGTTTGGTTTTTTTTTTTCAGGATAATTCTTCTATATTTGTTTTGAAGTGTAAAGCTTAAAAAATTAAATGTAAATACAGTGAAGACCTGTGTGTGAATTTCCATGTATTTAATATTTCATTTACCCTAGTTAATCTTAACTTCATGTCATGCTTTCTATCTTGGACAATATTGGTATTCTGAACTGGCTGGCCATCCATTCACACCTCTCCTCTTTAAATGGATGTCTGCAAAAGCGTGGAGTTTCCTTTGATCCTGATCTTTCAGTCTAGGGAAATATGCCTCAGCACAATATACTGATTTACTGCCAGAGGCATTTCTTATAATTAGCAGTCTCCTCAAGACTAAATACCTTGCCAGGGTATTGCTTTGTGGTGTTGTATGGTTTTCTCTCAGCTTCCTACACAGTCTGCTTTTTGACTCAGGCAAGACTGTCACATGCACACAATACCTGGTGGATATGTGCAATTCATGACTTAAAAACTGTATGCAACCTCCTAATCTGTGCAGAAAAGCAAAAGGAGAAAGTATTAGTTTCATTCCTGTTGAAATGTGAAGAAAGAAAATAAAAAAAGGAAATAGTACTTTGTCTGAGAATGAAGTCTGAGTATACCTTCACTGCATCTAAATCATGGCCTGACACAAGCTAATTTAGAGTTCCTTACATCTTGTCATTCCAAAGTCATCATCTTCAATGTTAGTTTTTGAGGACAGTGAACGAAAAATCAACAAAGAGTAGTGCTTGAGAGGATAGCCAGAAAGAAAACTTAGTTCAAAATAATGGGTGTAATAAGCCAGTCAGTTGGAAAATTACTAATCAGGAGCGAGCCCTGAGACTTATTGTGAAAGCTTAATGCTTACCTGAGGACTTAGTGTATTGAACTCCTCTTCATTCCTGCTTTATTAGAGGACATGGTCAAATCTACAAGTGCCATGGAAATCATTGATTAGCACCTATGGAGAATTTTTTCCCTTTGCAGCTGAGCTAGATGTGCCCTTAAAGCCCCATATGGCTCAGACAGGGGAATTGTTAAGAGCCCTGACATGGGCCTTCCTCGGAGATTGCACTTGGCTACTGATATGATTGTGTTGATTAAATAAATTTTATCTCTGTCCTCTCAATGATCCTATAGACAAATTCCAGACATCTTGGCAGATTGCCAAAAGTAAACTTGCAGGGAGGAAAAGAGGAAACGGTACAGAGAAAATTCTAAATCTGTCCAAGAGCTGTAAAAGTCCTTGGCTTGCCTCTGTTACAATTAGGGAAACATTAAGTGTTTACACTGGTGTGTTAAATAGTGCTGGATTGGAAACCTGCTTTCACAAAGCTTCCTTGACTAAGGGACCACCTCCAAAAGTCTCTTCAGACCTGAATTATTCTCCAATTCAATGAATAAATGAGATATTAATGATAAATAGTTGTAAGGTTTCAAAATCTTGATCTGGCTGTTGAAGCCTATTAGGTGCCATGGTTGTCAGCATTTTCCTTAGAAGAATCTCTTGCATTCATTAATTTTTCAATTATTTATATTCCTTCAGAAGCTTCCCTTCTGGGACTTTATTTAAGTCATTGAAGGGGTCAAAAGCAAGAGAATCCTGAATTCTGCTCTCATCTGTCTGAGGTTCCTCTCCTTTTGGCCTGTGCTTTTACAGAAATGAGCTGTGCTGACTCTGGATATCTGCCATGTCGTAAAATGGGAAGAAAAAAAAAAATCAATTTCCAATAAAAGAGCAGCAAGAGAGTTAATTAAAATTTGCTTTGAGATTCTTGCACATATTATGTTATTTACTTTTTGCTTCTTATACTTTCCATAACATTATCCTCAGGTTTCTTACCTCTCTTAATTACTGCTTTGATCTGGTTTTTAGTGAGACTTCCTGAAGATGGAGCCAAATTATGTCACTGGAAAGATTCCAATTGATATAAGTCAATTTCAAGCTCTTCATGAACCCCAAGATGCCAACTAAAATGTAGTAATCCATTAATGGATTTGTTAAGTAAAATACTTTATGTGAACTTATGTTTATAATGTCTCTATGTATGTGTCATTTAGGTGATGACCTGAAAAAATCATGTCTGAGGTCCAGGGAACGGTCGAGTTTTCAGTGGAGCTACACAAATTCCACAATGTGGACCTCTTCCAGAGAGGGTGAGTTGATGTCTCCATTAATTTGCAGCTGACAACAGAGGAGTAGCTTACAGAAAAGAGTTAAATTGCAAAACAGGTTCTTTTCTGCCAAATACAGTTATATTTCATGCAATCTCCAGGGCAGAGAAGGTTGTCATTGGGCTTTCATTGCTGTCAAGGAAGATCTATGTACGTTATTTTCATTGTAAAGTCAGACTGAGTGACTTGTTTTTTTGCAGTACAATGTTGTAATGCTCCAAATTGTTTTAAGCCTCTGTTCAGATATAAGTACAATAGCTGCTTTAAATGCTTCTGGACTGGTTTTGAGTTTGTGGTAAATGATAGCTGCATGGAATTATAAAGAAAACATGCTTATTTTAGAGTCATAAATCTAATGACGATATTATTTTAATTAAATTTAGCTGAATCCCGCCATTTAGATGGGAAAATGAATTCTCATGTTTGACTAAGGCTCTGTTTCTGGTGGCCACATTGTTGTTTCACACTGCTATAATTCAGAAGAACATGTACAACTCTGGTCTACTCAAACTTCTCTATTACTTTTACACCACTCTTCCAAATAGTTTTTATAAAAAACTAGTGCCTCTGAAGAAGCCTGACTTCTTCACAGAAGAGTGAGTTGTCACTCTGCTTGCATATTGGACCCCACAGGTCTTTTTCAGTGAAGAAAAATTAGATAAACACTTTTTGAGGAGAACAGGATACTCAGGCAGGTCCAAAGAATGTACTTGATGGACAACAGTGGATTCTTTCACCTGCGGCTGTTGTACACAGACCACTTCATATTCTCTTTCAAGCTTTAGCTTGACACAGGGGTGGCTCACAACTGATTTGTCTATCTCGAGGACCATTTCCTACAAGAAAACCAGGGAATTATTTCAGGTAATGGGATGGATTAGGTAGAGCTGTTTCTATCTGCATGCAGGAATCTTGTTATTTGCTTTTACTTTGGTGAACTGTGTGGAAAAGATGCTTGGATCTTGAATGAAGGAAACACTGCTCTGTTTCATTTTATCAGCTGGCATCTGTCATTCTGTTGCTGTCTCCAGGTGAATATCCACCAACTTTGTGTTAGAAAGCATTCTGACTACACCAAGTACTTGTGTTTTATGAAAAAAAAAAATCATAAAGAAAACACCTACCTCTGTGCTTGAGGTATTTGGTTTATCTGAGTTATAAAAAAAGTCTCCTGTGTATTCTGGCCCTTATGATCACAGAAGACAGCCCGAGCTATAGATTTTTTTTTTTCTTGACTTCTTGTGATTAGTGTAATATCTTTGATCTTCCTCACAATTGAAAATCCACATCCATCAGTGGGTTCAGTGATGTTTTTGGACTTAGACAGTGGGATGTTCAGAGGTTGGCCAGGAATCTTCTCATATCTCATGTTACTGTGTGAAAAACTGCATGGTTTTTTGTCATATTGATGTGCTTTTGCATTCAATAATTTCTGTAAAATGCTTTCTTTGGCTTTGACAGTCAGATCAAATCTCTGGTGTGGGGGTAAGCCTAGCACTAACAGAGATAATATATTCAGCTGTCACACTAATGAGTTCCTAATTACCTTTGCTTTTTTTCTCTCTTCAGCAAGCTTACCTTGCTTTGCTGATTAATATTCCAAACACATGGTACTATAGGTTATACTGCATTAATTTGTTTACAGTAATTTTTCTTTATATGTATCCTGAGTAGTATTCCACTTGCTTCCCTTCCATGGTTTTAACCTTTGCATTTCCAGCAAAATCCTTCTGTCTCATATTTACTGATCAGTGTCCTCTGGCTGGCTTCATCTGCCCAGCAGCCCCTTTCACTGTAGCATGGAAGTATAAAAAAAACAGTAGGTGAGCTCGCCAAATTTCATTTTAGCCTGGGCACATTTTTTTATTTTTTTCCCCTGTTGCCATTGTTGATATTCCCTATAGACTTCTGGGATATCTTGGATTGACGTGGTCCCCTGGATGAGAGGGTGGTAGAAGTATCAATGACGTACATTTTCTATTTAACTACGTTTATTTTCTTCTTTGAGTGCCTTGTAAATTGAGTCAATATCATTCTGTTCTGCTGAAGGTCAGAAAGGTGATTCATGAAGTGTTGTCCATCAGAATAGCAGCAAAGTTGAAATTCATCTTAATTTCTGTGAGAAACTAACGTGTTTTTTAACCTCAAAAGCATGAACAACAATCAAGAGTATTAATAATAACACCTAGTATCACCTAGTTTTCCCTTAATTTTTTTTGTACAAAAAACAAAAGGAAAAATCATAATAAAAAAACCTGATTGTGTATCAAATACAAATACAAATACAGAATAGTCCTGCTCCTGTATGCCTAACTGACATAAGGCTAAAGTTTCTGGTTTGGAACTGTGTAACTGTGCAGAAATAAGGGCAATGTTTCCCAAAACACTTAGCCTTGGCTAACTGTCCTTATAAAGACAGTACCTTTTGGGAGACTGTGGATGTGCCAGCTGTGAGCCTTTTTGAGAAGAGCACTCCATTCAGATAATGGAATGAATAAATCAGCAAGATTTAGCAAGAAAATCCTGAGAGAATCAGCCCTTCTGGAGCTGTTAGGTGATGGTTAATAATCAAACTTGATTAAGGACATGATCTGCTGGCCATAAGCCACAGAGTCAAAGTGCTTTAAAATGTTAGGCTGCCTGTAATGGTCCTGTTCTATTTTTGATTGTATTGGATGCTATTTTGAATTCTGTATGCACACACAACCAATTGCCACCTCTCCCTTCCCATGAGAAATAGAAGTGCCCTAATCTATTTGAACTGCACCTTGTGGTATTTGAGTCATGTTTCTCTACCTGTATGAATAGTTATCAGTAAAAAAAGAGACTGATACAAAGTCATATTGGTTTTGGTTTTTTTTTTTTTTTTTTTTTTTTTTTTTTTTTTTTTTTTTTTTTTTTTTTTTTTTTTTTTTTTTTTTTTTTTTTTTTTTTTTTTTTAAATTTTTTTTGTGTGTGTGTGTGTTGGGTTTTTTTTATATATATTTGGCACATATATAACAGAAGGAGTCTGTAAATTAAGCGTTGCAGATAATACTTTGGTCAGTTACTGTTAAATTTATCTTCTGGAGCACAAATATAACAGTGTCAATACTTATAGACACCAAAGGTTAAATGTTGTAGGTGATGCTATAGGGGAAGAAAACCTTTTCTTTGGTCAAATCAAATGATTTGTAATGCTGTTTGATGCCAGAGTTCTAAAGGCTGAGTAATAAGTAATGCAATTTCTGGAAGGAAAAACATTTCTGAGTTTTCCGTCCTTAATTCTTTCCATCGTGAGCTGCTTAATAACTGGTGACATTTTCTCTAGTGAAATTAGCTAACTGATTCTGATTTTCCTTAATAGAGTAGGAAATAAAATTATCCCTGACTGCCAGAGATCAATTAATTGATTTGTCTGGTTCTGTCAGAAGCAATCCTTCTGCACCTTTTCTCCTTAAAGCTTTTCAAAATCTATTTGTATAAGGAAAGAAATGAACCCCACAAATACTGCATTCACAGGATAAGTAATATTTGGAGGCTGTGAGGGAATAGAGGGTACAAAGAAGGTGAAATAGTGACTGACTAGTGCTAGGATTTTGGCAATGATGTATTATAAAACTTGGATCAAGGTAAGTCATTAGTTGCCTATCACAGGTCTGAATCAACTGCTTATCAGTCTTTTCAATTCCAGGCTGCAATTTCTAAGTGGCTGACACTTATACTGGTGGTTTATCTGTATGAGGGCTGATGGTGATTAAAAATGAGTGGGAAAATGAAGTCCAGTTCCTTCTAAAAGGAATGCAACATTGCCCTGGGGAAAAGATCAGTGTTCTTAGAGTTTACAAAACCTTACAAGGATCAGACCAAGGATCAATAGCATTCAGAGCTGCTGGAAACAAGATCTTCTGCCTCAACGGTCTAAGCTTCCATGTGGCAAAGCATCCCTGTTAACTACCAGCTGGACAACAGGGATTCAACATGTGCTCAGCCATGAGCTCGTTCCTTCAGAGACAAAATGCAGCAGCTCCTTCCCCCAGCAAGCTGGGATTCAGCAATCCACCAGAGCTTTTCTTGTCAGATGGATGCCTGAAAAACACAATATGTATTCAGAGGTTCAGAGTTTATTTCTTGGAATCTTCGAAGTGCAGTGTCAGAATATATTTTTTTAAAAAATCATTTGAAATTATAGGACAGAGGTAAATCTTGTTACTTTGTTGGTGAAAATATGCATTTCTTCAGACTTCTCACCTGTAGTGAAAAATAAATCACTTTTGGACTGTAAATCTATGTCATTTTGAGAATACTTACCTAGTTCATTTATGATGCATGAATTCTCTTTAATATAAATGAAGTAAGAAGAATAGGGGGAAAATAAAAGGAAGAGGGTTTTATAAGCATGATGAAGTGATGTCTTTTTGGAATAATAGGTGTTGTTCTTTGGAACAGATATATTGACAGAACTTTTTTTTTTTTTTTGGCATGATGACATTACCATCACTTTAAGGCAGCATTAGATACCTTTGTCAAAAAAAAAAAAAAAGGGCAAAAAAATCGTCATGAGTAAGAAGGCAATGACTCTTTATGTGGTCATGCAGTGATAGATGAGAACCTACTCCAGTAAACTGACAATACTGAAGGTAGTTTAGCACAAATCCATACTTATGAAAGTAGCTGAGGTGCTGGTGTGCAGGAAGCTAAATTTCAGTGTCCTGAAGTGTAACAAATGACCAGCTTCAGGAGATTCATGAATGCTGAGTTATTGTCATGACAGCTGGTGAACACAGTTTTCTCATTTGGTTAATTAGTACAGCCATCTTTAATTTTCAGGCACTCTGTGTCTGCCGAAGAGAAGTAGGATCTCCTGTGGCAGTGGTAGGGGAAAAAACGTTGAAAATAAATAGAGTGGAGATTAAGATATGAGACGGTTCTGCAGGTGGAGAGCAGCATCTCAACAAACTCTGCTGGCTGGTCATTGAATAGTCAGTGGAAAGTTGGGTGCTCTTGTATCTGGAAATTACCTTTCTCCTTCAAATAAACAATACTATGGCTTACCTGTCCCCAAATACATCAGGTAACTGTTCTGTGTCTCTTGGTCACTTACAGACAACTGAGCTAAAAGTCATCTCCAACTCACCTGATAGGTTGGCCAACAAAGCCAATACAACAGAATTGGTAAAATCTAGTTCCCAACAATCATTAATATAGAGTTGAACCCAGACACATGCAGTGTCACAGGGAAAATTCTGGACAACATGGTTATTGAAAGAAAACACATGTTGGAGAGCCCAGAAACGTTATAGTAATTGGAAAGCTTATGAGAACTCCAAATGTCATCTTACCACTTCCAAACCCACATGGGCAAGCTACACCACTTGTTCTGCTCCCATTGGGGGCCCATCTAGCACAGCAAGAGCTGACTGAATCATATGTTTAGAAGGAGTGTGTTCACTTCAGTCACCCTTCACACATGGGACTGCAGCTGTTTTTTCTTGGTCATGAACACTAGAATGATAATGAGCCATTAAAACAACTTCTTTAAAAGTACACTCTGCACAACATTCAACAAATTGGCCTCTGTTTAGTCATGGGCATCAAGGGAAAAATGTTTAAACATAATCTAGTGAATCAATTTATTCAATTCCTAGCTCTCTTTCTGATCCTGGTCTTGTTATAGTTGTCTCAGATTTTCCCCATCTGTAGAAAATAAACAACTAGGACTTAGGAAAGATGCTTTGAAGGATCAGTAGACTCTGTAAAATGATTTCTGATCCAAAGATAAAAGGTGGTGATACTTATACAGAAAAGAATATGGTATAGACACTCTGGAAAGCAGGTGGAAAGCTTTGTACACAGCAGGAAAATTCATAAATCAAGAGGCAAGGATGCAGACTGAAAAGGCATTCTGCTTGCTCCTGAAAGACAAACAATAAAATATATCATATAGATAGTGGTAGCCAAGAGGAGTGTTATGCAAACAGATGGGATTCACTCTCTAAGGAAATCAAGTGCAAACTGTGATGTTAAAATCGTGGGTATAAAATAAAAGGAGAAGAAACTAAAATGAAACTTCTGGGATTTAGCCAGCTTTTAATGTTCATCAGCCATTAACCTGAGAGACAGCTCATTCTATCATCTATAACATTAAAAATTGACCATTATAAGATTTTCTTCAAAGCTCTTGATGTGTAATTTGGCACTGCTTTTCCCATCTTTATGAATCCAATTCATAAAATAAAAATATTTTTATAAGCAGAGATCTTAAAGTATCATCCTCTGGAGTTATCAGAGAATGGCTTTGATCCCCCTTAAGAAAGTTAACTAAGTTTTAAATTCTGCTAAGCAATGTATTCATTTAATGGGCTAAATGCAATTCTTTGAGGTGAATTTCTACTTGAACCAGTAGACTTTATAAAATAAAGTGGTCGCTCTTCATTCATGGGTCTTCTAGAGGTGGCTGTGATCTTCACTGATGCACTTAGGTCTAACTCTTTTACCCTCTGAGTCTTTCTGCTTAATGGATTGATGACACAAACCCCATAAATTCTTAGAATTGGGTGTCATTAAATGCAGCATTGAAAATTGAGCTCCTCTGGGATGTGATGCATTTGTTGAGGAACAGGACACAATGACACCAAGACTTAAGATATGGAGCATTGCACCCAGGTGAGAAGCAGAACCTAATTTTACTTGCAAACTGCATTTCTTAGTTAAAATCACTTTTTAATGATAATCAAGTAAACCTATTTTGTGCTGTAAGCCAAACAAAGAGATGAATTACTGGAGACCATGGTGCTGATGGTAAATCACTAAAACACAGTGTCCACTGTATGGGCTGAAACTGAGGGGTGAAGAAAGAAGCTGCACAGGGATGTTTTTTTGCTGAGGAAGACTATGGTCACACTCATCCTAATGTCAGGGAATCATTCATGCTGGAAGGGAACTTGTGTGGTCTCCAGCTCAACACCGACTTAAAGCGGGACCCGTTATTGCATTCAGACCAAATCACTCAGGGCCATGTTCAGTCAGGTGTTGAAAACTTTCAAGGATAAAGATTCTCCATCCTCTCTGGACAGCAAATTCCAGAGCCTGAGTATAATCATAGGATTTTATGTTTTCCCTTGCAACCAGGAACTGTAGCAAGGGAGCAGGTGTAGCTGTTCTCCCAACAGCTTGTCCTATATTTAAAGACAAGATTTGCTGCTGGTGATCTGCCACACTTTCTGCAGGAATATGCACAGTGTGTAACAATGCAATAACACATTCCAAATACAGATAACTTCATCTGTCTCCATTAATTGCTGCTTGCAAAGTGCTTTAGTTAGGAAAAGTGCCAGAAGAGCTACAAACACCACAATCACCCTCACATGAAAATTTGGAGAATCAATTCCTATTCCTTAAAAAATGGCACACGAAGAACACAACTGTTGGGGTTTTTTTTAAGCATCCATAGCTATTTTATTAGCAGAGCTTCTCATTCACTAATTTCTGGCACTCTCTCTGTCTAGGCCGGTGCCATTTTTCTGGCTTGTACTAGTTAAGCCCAGTGCTTTAAAAATATGTCAGTTCACTTGTTCTTAAGTAATAAAATATTGCAGCACACACATAAATTCTTTCACAAGCCTGAGGGCTTTGACTTATTTCCCTAACACACCCATGCACAGAGTTAAATGATTCCCAGCAGTACACATGGGTCCATCTGTAATTCCAATCTGGAGTTAGGAACTCCAGGCAACGTGTGAAGTGTAGCTCTCTATAAACATAAATCATGTTAAGTGAAATTGAAACTACTTTCTGACATAATTCACTCAGAAAGTCTTCAAAGCAGCAATGTAAATGTCACTGGAACTGGGATGGTATTTCCTTCCCTTAGAGGAGTTAGTATGTAGATGTTAAGGGACAAAGGTTTGATTTTTGGTCAACCAAATACAACATTTAGCTCAGGGGTTTTTTTTGTTTCGTTTTTGTTTTTGTTTTTGTTTTTGTTTTGTTTTGTTTTTTATTTTTTTCTCTTTTCTTCTTTTTTTTTTTTTTTTTTTTTTTTTTTTTTTTTTTTTTTTTTTTTTTTTTTTTTTTTTTTTTTTTTTTTTTTTTTTTTTTTTTTTTTTTTTTTTTTTTTTTTTTTTTTTTTTTTTTTTTTTTTTTTTTTTTTTTTTTTTTTTTTTTTTTTTTTTTTTAATTTTCTTCTCCTTTTTTGTTTGTTTGTTTGTTTTTAATAAAGGCTTGCCAGGAATACACCTCCTTTCCAGTCTTTCAACACTGATTACCGGCAAGAAATTGTTAAACAAGTGAATGGAAACTGGATTTATGCTTTTAAAAATATTTCTTTAATAAATATTTCATTATTTTTGAATTTTTGGATTACAAATTTCCATGGCTTTCATAGAAATCACGAGCATTAAAAGTTAATTTTGAATAGCATGAGGGTTTCTTGTCTAATTGCCTGACTCCAGGAAATGCGGTTTTAAAAGAAAGGTGAAGGATGGATATAGAAATCATAGACATAGCCAAGATCTCACTTAGAAACTCTAGAAATCATTGCTTAATATTGAGTACCACAACAAAGCTTCTTGGAGGTGAGAGTTACAGAAGTGCATTTCTTCCCAGCCATGCTCAATCAAACAAGTTGATGGAAAGACTCCTGTAATGTCAGTGGTTTTGAAGGCTATAGAAATCTGATTAATAAAATGCCACACAGTTTTAAATGATTTTCCAAGTGCTTACCAGTCTGGAAGACTGAGGCTGGAAGAGCGGTGCATTTTCCAAAACGTAGATGTTTGTATTATTTTGTTTAGCTATCACGACTCATTTATGACAAGATCACTAAAAAGTGCCCATTCTTCTGTGGAACTGGCTTTGTCTAAACATCTAGAATGTTATAACCTTCTTTAGTTACAAACATACATAGCATGCACATAAACACCCCAGGTGGCAGGCCTTTTTTTAAAATCCCATTCTGTATGAGATTTTTACATGATACTCGTCACTAACATCTGAGCAACCCTCAGTAGTGCTAGATGAAGAAAAAAATCCACACTAGTAATTTCTATCACTGTTATGCCCCTAATTTTCCCATGTGCATCATTTTCAGAAATGAGGGACTGCCTAATGTTCAGGAGTTTGGTTCAGCTCCATTGCCTTGACTTACGTTTGAAGAAATCTTGTCTCTTGCACAAACACTTCATCCCACTTTTGTAATTTTAATGTAAGTGTTCCAAGTTGAAATAAAAGATCTATGACTGTTGTTATTCGTTCCAGTGAGCAATGGGTCTGGGAAATTACTTGAGGTGGGCTTGAATAGCCTTTGGTTGCTCACCTATTATCTGCAAACATGGGAGTAGAAATAATATCTCAGAAGATTATGTATAGGGTACAATTACAAATGCTCTGATGCCGTGATAGTAGCAAATATAATTATGCCTGGGAAAGGTTTGTTCCACAGTGACTCTGACTTTTATTTCTCAGATATCTTTGTATTCAGCTTAAAACGTCCCAAAGCTAATTTTCAGGATGGAACACTGTACACCATCTCTGGATCAGATCCTTTTAAGATGGCTCATGCTTGTAACCCAAAATCATTACTCTTTCTTAACACTTCATCCTTTGGAGTTTCCTTGAGCTAATAACTAGTTCTGTAACTGGATAGGTTAATTATATGGATGCAACCAAACTATATGGTGTGTGTGCTGCAGACAAGGTGCAATGGAAAAAGCAGTTGACTTTTGTCCTTGCATTAATGGAGTTCAGTATATTGTGTGTCTGGATAGAAGACCTTTTTTAGCACTTTAATTACTTAATGTGCTTGCTGCAGCAAAAGTACATTAGCAATTGCAGATCAATTTCTCTCATCTATCCATGTCCATTTTGTTAGTGCAGAGCATTCACTCATTTGTGGGGATAACATCTGCCAATAAAAGGTATTACAAATAAAATGCAGCTGAAAAATGAACTGTTGTTTAGTAATCTCTTGTTCCTGTTTTGCTATGCATGATAAATCTTTATAATGATGTCTTGAAACAAATGGAAAGTCAATTTATAGTGTGACTGTTTGGAGTAATGTCTGCAACCAAAACCACCACAAATACTGAGGAAGCTGTGGGGTTTTAATATTTTTTTTTTGTGATTATTTTGTCAACTAATTTAAAGTATTAGATATTTAAGGTTTAAATATTGCCAAGACTCACACATCCTCCTCACGAGATAAACTTTGAAAGCAGTGGAAATACATTGATGTATCAGACCTACTAGACACAAGGAAAGTGAGTGGTTGTGAAGATTCTCAGATAAAAGCAACCTTGACTCGTTCAGCCACATAAAGAAAGAAGGTTAAATCATAGAATGATTTGGGTTGGAAGGGACCTTAAAAATACTCTAATTCCAACCCCCTCACCATGGACAGGGACACCTTCCACTAGAAGCCCCATCCAAGCTGGCCTTGAACACTTCCAGGGATGGGGCATCCACAGCTTCTCTGGGCAACCTGTTCCAGTGCCTCATGACCTTCTGAGTAAAAAATTTCTTCATAATACCTAATCTAAAACTCTCTTTCATTTTAAAATCCCTTGTCCTCTCATGATCTGTCCATGGGAAAAGTCACCCTCCCTCTTTTTCATAAGCCCCCTCTAGGTACTGGAAGGCTGCAATGAGGTTGTCCCGGAGCCTTCTCTTCTAAAGCCTGAACAATTTCTATTGTATCTTCTTGCCAGCAAAAAGTCATTAAAATTTTCCCCTGTTCTCAACCCCTAATGCATCCTTCTTTGGAAGCAATGCTGGATTTTTCCTGAACTGTTGCCCTGCTTCTGAACTCCACAGAACTTGGTTGATGGTCGAGCCTGTTTGCTACCTGCAGAGAGACACTGTGCTTTTAGGATGGTCTAATCCAAAGATTAGCCTGGTGTCAGATAACATCCTATATTTTTCAAGATTCTCTGCTAGCCAAATTAGCAAGGTACAAAATCCACTGAATTCAGGCACTGAAAGTCCTGGCAAAGATTAAGGATAGTAGCAAAACTGTTAAAGTGAGCCAGTGAGGCTTTAATTCTCTAAAGTAGACAGCAAATCTATTTGATTCAAAAGAAAAGGAATAAACAGGATAGAATTATTTCATCAGTGTCTATCCATACTCTTGTAAGGCTGCCAACGTGAAGAGAACATTCTTAATATTAAGATATCACTAGAATTATTATTCAGATTAAAATAACATTTATTCCACCATAAATAAACATAAAATTTACAAATTGAGGCACCATTATAAGATTATCTTTAGACTTGCTTGTGGTAGGGGTTTGAGCCATCCTGGCTCCTTTTGGAGATTCTTGTATGTTTGATAAAGGAATTCACATGTCTGTCAATAATATCTTAAATGCTGGCATAAAGATGCAGATCCACAGAGACACTTGAGTCTGATGTTGTTCAGTGTTATCAGACCAAATGTTCAGGTGCTTTGCTTCTCAGACTGAAGTTCACAAGTCCCGTTTATCTCATTCATTGTGAAGAGATGGAACAAGTGTAGGTGAGTTGTTGTATACTGAAATAAGATAAAGGGTCAGAGAAACATGAATGTGCAGCTCCATCACTTATAGAATCATTAAGGTTGGAATAGACACCCAAGACTGACCAAACACCACCTTGTCAAACAGACCAAAGCACTCAATGCTACAGCCAGTCACTTCTTGTTGCTTTCCAGTGATGGTAACTCCACCACTTCCCTGGGCAACCCATTCCAATGCTTGACCACCTTTTCTGTGAAGAAACTCTTCCTGATGTCCAACCTGAACCACTCCTGGTGCCATTTTCTCTTGTCCCATCCCATTTCCTGGGGGAAGAGACTGACCTCCACCTGGCTACAACCTTCTTTCAGGCAGCTGTAGAGAGCAATAAGGTCTCCCCTGAGCCTGCTTGCTTTTCTCTAGGATAAACACCTCCAGCTCCCTCAGCCACTCCTCCTATGACTTACTCTCCAGACCCTTCCCCAGCATCATTGCTCTTCTCTGGACATGCTCAGTTCCCTTAATGTCTTTCTCATCATGAGAGGCTCAAAACAGGACACAGGACTCAAAATCTTGTCTCACCAGTGCCAAGTACAGAGGGACAAGCACTGCTCTGGTGCTCTTGGCCACACTAATTTTGATACAGTCCTGGTGCCACTGGCCTCGCTTAGGACAAAATGCTAATTTGAAATCCAGTTGATATTTTTATTCAATGAAAACAGAAGTGCAAACAAAACCAGATGGATAAACACAGCAAAGATAAAAGACATGGGAGGGAACCATACTTTGATGAACAGAGAAAAGTGTAGCAGCACTCTCTTCTCTCAGGAGTTTGCACAAACCTTGACTGAGCAGATGTGATACTGAAATTCAACAAAGGGTTCAACACTGTTTCCTATAACCCTCTCCTAGTCAAACTGCCAAGGCGCAGACTGGAGATGGTCACTGAGATGTGTAGGAAACTGGTTAATATTCTGCACTGAGAGGGCAGTGATCAAAGGTTTCTATTCAGGATGGCAGCTTGTTACAGGTCCCCCAGGGATCAATACTGGGCCCTACACTGTTGAACAGCTCCACAAATGACCTGGATGATCATTGACAGCACCCTCACCAGGTTTGCTGATGACCCCAGGTTGGTGTTGAGGTGGACACGTCAGATGGGAGAGACATCTTACAGAGAGACCTGGACAGGCTGGAACTGTGGGCAACAGCAGCTAAATGAAGCTGAACAAGGGCAACTGCAGGGTTCTGTCACTGGAATGACATAACAAAGGGCGCAGTACAGGCTTGTGTGTCAGGACAGCCTTGCTGGAAGGTACCTGGGGATCCTGGTGGACAACCAATTACACAGGAATCAGCAGTGCCCCCCTGCAACAACAAAGGGAAATTGGATCCTGGGGTGCATCCACAGGAACACTGCCAGAAGAGACAGAGATGTGATCTACTCAACACAGTGCTTGTCAGGCACAGCTGGAGTGTTGTGTCCAGTTCTGGTACCCACAGCTCGAGAAAGTCACAGACTGGAGACAGACCAAAAGAGTGCCTTGACCTGATCTCTGAAGAATGATAGAGGTCTCTTTTCCCTGGAGAAGGAAGGGTTCATGTGGTAACTCATCACTGTATTCCAGTATTTAAAGGGTGGCTACAAAGAGGACAGACTGCCTCTTCATGAAAAACCACATGGAGAAGGCAGTGGGTACAATTTACACCAGGAGAGGTTTCATTCCTTTATAAGAAAGGAAGTTTTTAGAGTGAGAACAATCATTCAATCAAAAAACCTCCACAGGGTCATGGTAGAGTCCCCGTCTCTGGGGTGTTTCTAGATGTGACTGGATGGGCTGCGAGATGATCTCATCTCAGCTCCCATTCCCACAAAAGGCTGAATCAGATGATCTTTTGAGGTCCCTTCCACACTAGGCTATTCTTTGATTCTGTGACTCTATGAAGAGTATTTGACTTGTGGATCCTGGTGAAAAGTAAGAGTGGGCTTCGCTTCTATCTGTTTTGGAAACAAGCCCTCCTCATATCAAGGGCTGATTTGCAACCAGCTTGGAGATTTTACTAGTGTAAAACTAAGTGGCTACAAACTCTTGGCATTTCCAGGATTCAAGGGCAACTCAGGTGGATGCATCATTTGTCTCTACTGCTGTGCTGTTCAGTACTGCTCTGGTTCTCTTTTGTCTTCTGTGAATAATTTCTCCTGGGAGAGAACTTTTGAAATACAAGGTTTGTGTGAATTCTTATATTATTAATATTAATATTTTTAGGATTAGCTCAAAAATGAGGTCATAGCTTTAGCAGAGGGGACAGATTCATGATACAATTGGGAATGAAAACTCTTTTCTCCTCTCTGTATAGATTTTCTGTAAAGGAGTGAGGACTCATATTGACAAAAACATAGTGAGGAGGTTGCAATGTAGTTGTTAGTGCTGATTCCATTCTGAAGAAAATGGAGTTTCCATCTCCAGAGCTGTCAGCCTTGTGCCAGCACTGCATGTACTTTCATCAGAGAGTATTCATCCTTCTTGGAAGAGAGGGAAATGTCCCTTCAGTGCTGCTAACACTTCAGTGAGAAAAATAGGTGAATTTTGGTAAGATCCCACATTTAGCAGTTAGTTTTATTTGTGCGGAGTGAGTGGGTGGAAATAGAGATGACCCATTTCCTGAGAAAGATTAGGAAATAAAATGTAATGCAGAAAGTAAAAATAAGAATAATGAGAAGAAAGGAAGAAGATGATTTTCTTGGGGTGCACTGATTTGGTCATCCCCGGTTCTGGTGTGAGAGAAATGCTCCTGTGTCTGACAGTCTGGAGTCTCTTCATCTGCTCATCCAACTGCTCAGTTTCTAGGTTTATACTTTGAAACAATACTTGTGGGAAAAGGGAAGCTGTAATAAAGGGTCCCTGTGCAGCTACTGGAAGCAGGGACTGTAGGAGGGCTCTGTGGGGAGAGGCCAGGGCTGCACTGGCTGGACAGAGATGGTTCCAGGGACAAGGGGGTAGAGGAGTTGGGAATGAAGGAGTAAGGTTGAGATTGGGAAAAGGGCAAGGAGAGAAGTCAGGGATCAGAGAGTGTGGCTGGCTGAGCCCTGGGAAAAGGAATTGGTTTGGGGAAAGTGGTTTATTTTTATCAGCATCCTACTCTGCTTTTAAGCATCGGTAAATTAGTTTTCCCCAAACCACATCTGTTTTGCCTGTGATGGTGATTGGTAAGTGCTCTCCTTGTCTTTATGTCAAGCCAAGAGCTTTTTTTATATTTTTTACTGTTCTGTTGAGGCAGGGGGACTGAGAGAGCTGGCAGCTGACCCAGGTCAACTCACAACACCCAGGTTCACCTTCACTGACCAAAGCTGAGTGATGGTGGAAGTCCTGTGCTCTTCCTGCATCTCTAACTGCCACTTCAGCTATAATATCTCCTCATTTTTGCTGATCAGATTATCTCTATATTGTTCTATTTGGTCTAATAAGGCTGCAATCTCTCTTGTGTCACAACTGCTTCCTGTTCTGCCTCTAACTGTTCCCTCAGCACTCAATCAGAGCTGCCTTCTTTAGGTAGCCATGCCTTGTATCATCCAATTTAAACTGTAAAGCAGACATCTGAATCAGGTTATTGTACTGTTGTTGTTGTAATCTTTCTTCATATTCTTTTAATTATCTTACCACTTTCTTAATTCTTTTTAGTTGGTGTTCCAGCTAGCTTTCAGTCTCTAGGACTTCAGTAGCTCTGTTTTCCAGTTCTTGCATCTGTGCTACAAGTTTCTCTATTTTCTTGTCACAGTCTGTAAATTCTTGATGGTTTTGTTCCTTTTCTAGTAAAAACTTACTGTTTTCATCCATCTTCTATTTTATTTCTGCTTGCAAAAATTCTACCTCGTATTCTGTGCACATTCGGAAGTCTTTGATGTTTCTCTCGTTTTAACTGTTCTTCCAGTTCCTTAATTTATTGCATCCCATTAAATTTTTCTTTTTACCACTTACCATCAATTGCCACTGTTTTTCAAGGACTGGAATTTGCTTGCTTAGATATACAAGCTCCAATAATGACTTAGCTAAGTCCTGGTTTCGATGCAGTTGTTCAATGTGTTCTACATCCTATTTTTTTTCATTTGAGAGGGCAAGCTTGAATGGTTCTTTCCTGCTTGACACTGAAGCTCTAATTTGTCCTTTGCTAAGAATTCTACTTCCAGTCCTAGAAGGTAATTATAACAGGGGCAGAGGGGCTACAGTTTTGTGGCATATAATTTTTATTGTCTTATGGAGTTGTACAGGACATGTGAACCATCAAAAAACTGATATTTTTACAGATACGTAGGTTTTGCTCTATGTTCAAGTCTGCCCACATTTCCTAGCTGCTGAGTGTTTTTTTCATGATTTTGAATTAAGATCTTTAGTCTGTTAGAATAGGGAATGCTGCCTTCTTTATTTGGTTCATTGTGTTGGTTTTTTGGTTTTGTTTTTTTTTTGTTTGTTTGTTGTTGGTTTGATTGTTTGTGTGTTTTTGTTTTGTTTTGTTGTTGCTGTTGTTGCATGTATGACATGGTCCTGTCTTAATCTCTGTTTATGTCTCATAGAAGTTACCCTCAAAAATGTATCTTCTGTCTGAATTAATAATCTCATTTTGAGAAGAAATGGACCATTGCAATCTCTTTAACAGGAGAAAATGGAGTTGTTACAAGTTCTAGGAATCATGTTCCAAAAGAGAGCAGGATCAAATTCCTCTCTGAAACACATCTGAGAAATCTTAGGAAATGGCTTTCAGAGTTCAAGGAAATGACCAATTTACTGACAGCAGAATTTAGGAATCTGGATGGACTAAGTAACAAAACTTGTCCTGGGAAGGCGATTTACTGTGTGTCAGATCCCTCCACTTTGCTCATTTCCCTAAACTTCCTTCTTTTGGAATCTAGTTCAAGGCCAATGGCTAGAAGATACTCAGGGTGTGTATTCAGTTGGGATTAGACAACTACCAGGCTGTGAATAAAGCCTCTCCTTGGTGTGATGGATTAGACAAATTTATTTTGTCCCCAATCAGTTTGCATCTTTGTTTCAAGATCACTTTGGCTTTCAGTCTTCTGAAAAGTTCTGAGATGTGAAAAAAGCTTTACAATTTTTTAAGCAGTAGCCTCTGAGGACCCGTTTCATGCCTATTATTTTCATATTTCTCCTGTTTCCAGGAGTGGGATACAAAACAGAATGTAGTGTAAATAGCTACATCTCCAAACCTGTTTATCAATTTCACTCTACAATCATTACAGAAGCACTTCAGAACTCTCATGGGGCATCATATTTTTCTCATTCTACTTAAAAAAAAAAAAAAAAGTACTACAAAAGTTTGAATTAATCTTCAGGATTATTCGGCTCATTTTAGATCTATTAAATTATTGTTATAGTCTCTTGTTTGCACCCAGAACAGTTAAGGGTTAATTATCTCCCTGAGATAATCAGAGTGTAAGTTTTCCCAGGTGCTTCAGATAGAAGAGCACAAAATCTCTCATCTCTCGCTCTTCATGTAATATAAGAACAGGTTGGAAAAGGTTACTACTTGACTGTGAGAATAAATTAAGCTATTTTTCAAGGTTTCTTATTGCCTTTGAGACAAGAATATAAGTGCTCATATCCTTATTGGGGTCCTAATTTTTCTGCCCTTTCCTTTCACTGTCTTCCCTTTTCCAACAATAAAGCACATTTCTATCGTTTTACTCTCTGTTCACCGTTCTACTGCCCACTCCTCTTCACCCCTGCTTTACTGTGATGGCTGAAAGGGAAGGAGAGGGCAAACTGCTTTAATGGTATGAATATGAGACCAAATAATAGACAGCACAGCTATCTTGATGAGCATAAGAGGGCAAGAGCCCCTGAGGTGGGCGTGAAAGGAGATATAAAGAGTGCTGGTGGGTGTAAATGTCAGAGAGCCACAGGGCTGCATGGACTGAGGCTTTTATGGCAAGTTTCTACAGAGGAGAGATGATGTGATGAAGTGAGATGTATAAAAACTATCAAAGTTGTGGCTTACCTGATTCCAAATGAAAGCCTCGCCTCAAAACATCAAGTGCCAGGGGTAGGCTCTCAGTCAGCAATGCACTGAAATAGGGGAGCACTCCTGTGTACATTAGAGTTCATTTACCAGGATGTTTATATCTTTTCATTTTGTACCCAGAGCATTCAGCTCTTGAGAGCTTCCTGCCCTAAATCCTGTTCTCAGGACAT
>NW_020955853.1:381265-388515 GCF_003031625.1 Empidonax traillii
CAAAGTTGTGGCTTACCTGATTCCAAATGAAAGCCTCGCCTCAAAACATCAAGTGCCAGGGGTAGGCTCTCAGTCAGCAATGCACTGAAATAGGGGAGCACTCCTGTGTACATTAGAGTTCATTTACCAGGATGTTTATATCTTTTCATTTTGTACCCAGAGCATTCAGCTCTTGAGAGCTTCCTGCCCTAAATCCTGTTCTCAGGACATAACTATCTGTGTTTGATCCTGGGATGTGCTGAGCACCTTCAGAAGATGCTGATAACCCTTGTGTACTGTTTGCTTGGGTGAGAAGGAATCACACCATGTACTTCTCAGGGCTGCAGAACTAGACAGTATCCGTTTTTAAAATAGGATTTTCTGTCATAAGTTCAAAAAAAAAAAAAAAAGGGGCTGCCATACATTTAGAACTAAACAATTTCTTCTTATCTGTGTGTGCAAGATGCAGCCTCCTTGTAGGAGAGAAGTTTGCTTTCAATAAAACCAATGTGTCTTTTATCGAGAGACAGCGGCTGTGGGGGAGGGTATGGATGGCCCTCCTCACACTATTAATTTTAAATCTACCTTTATCAAAAGTTAAAGAGCTTGAGATTAAAACTGGGGTGAGAATCATAGAAACTTGATGTGACAAATGGCTGAGGAGTCTGGAGTGGAGTGCCACAGCCTTGTTTGAGTAACCTGCTGTCACAGCAGCTCTGGTACCACAGAGGAGGCTGCCAGACAGACCTGTCACCTTGTGCAATGTTTGTGTGAGACTGAACATTGAGGGCTGAGGAAAGCCTCCCTCTTCTACCTCTAATAGTTTCCAGAGGGAGTGTGAGATTCCCTGGGTTGTCCAAGGTTTTCTTCCTGCTGGCAAGAAGGTGGGAAGAAATTTCTGACAGTGGGAATGGTGATGGCTGCTGTGAGTAACAACATGCTGCCTGCTGGTAGCTCCTGTGACACAAATTCACTCTTATTTTTTTTTCTAGGCTATTCTAGAGCCTGCCAGGACCCAGAGGTAGAGTTAGATCAAAAAGGCTTCTTGAAATAATATTAAATTGAGAAAATATCTGGATCAGCGCTTGTAGGTGTCTGAAACATTTTGTGGACATATTGTAGGGTTTACTCATGCACATGGTATTGCACATTGTGCAGGCTAATATGGCAATGTGATAATTTCTCCCCATAGTCTGATTTATTTGTCCATTTTCAATCTTAGGTGTAAAATTATCACCTTCTCCCATGCTACCCTATTTGAATATCCAAAGAACCCACCAAAAGATTTATATACAAAATAGAGATGGATTCATACAGTGCATTTCTGTGTGACTCATGCATTTTATAGATCCATGAAATATTACTGACTCTGCTAGATATGTAACCTCAAGCATTATCCCTACAAACAAGGAAAATTCTCTGTTGTTTTATGCAAACTTGCAGAATTTTGTATGGCTATGCCTCTGATTTGTTTCATTGAAGGGAAAGGAGAAATAAACAAGGGTCTGTTTGCCTCCTTTTATCGTGGCTTTCTTCCTGTACCTCCAGGACATGTATTTCACCCGAGAGCTTTTCACTTTTTGCTTTTTCAGCAGGAAGCTAACTGCATGGAAAGCTTCTGGTTTTGAAGTTTTGGTCCCCAGTGTTTGTATGGGGAAAAATAGTGTGTTTGGCAGATTATTGATTATTATATGTTTCTGGGAATCAGTCTGGATGGTCAGAGAAGTTTCCTCTGTCCTGCATAAACTTAGCTTAAGGGTTGTTTGATTGAGTGTGGCCCTGCTATGGATGAAATTTTAAGGCTTGGAACTGTTCAGGTATTATTCAAAGCAGGAGGAAATCTGTTCAGTTCTGAACTTGTCTGGCCCCTGTGACGCTGTGGCTGAGACAATAGTTTTGATTTCCATTCTCTAGGAAGGATCAGGGAGGAGCAGTCTGGTCTGTCAGGGCTCCTGGTGGAAGTGATCTGGTTTGGTGGCACGATGCATCAATATTATATTACAAATCGCTTCTCCCAAACTAGTCAACCCTTCCTAACCTGGGTGTTACAATGTCATTGCCAGTCAATGGTGAGGAAAGACAAGTAGGCAGCAACTTGCAGGACTAGATGAGAGCTGAGATACTTTGATATTAATCTGAGAGGAGGAAGGAAGGGAAGGATGGAATCCCAAGTGTCAGTAACAGGGCTGGTACCACCCCGCTCTCCTGACCCATCTCTCTATTGGTTTTTATGTAAACCCTCTAAAATTAGGTACTGCCCTATGGTATGGTTAGATCACTAGAGATGACATGATAGCTAAAACATTTTATTATGCTAACATTAGCAATGGAGGTCTGAGCACCTCAGTGTCGAGAGACTGATAGGTGTCGGCAGGTCTGCCTCCTGAAGGGGGAGGCAAGGGGAGCCAGTGTCACCCAACAGGTGTGTCCATGTGTCAGTGGAGTCAGGCTCCCCAGAGGGCTCTGTCAGCGTTCTAGGTGAGTCAGTACAGCTCATCGGGGCTTAGTATGTGTCTAGGCACAGGAAAACAAATAAGCTATTCAAATTACTTAATTTTAAGGATGGGCAATTCACAAATTGCCAGTGAAGGTAGGGACGGCAAATTCATTGCTGCTAGGGTGACCCGTGCAGTTTATCTTGCAAGAGAGAAGGGACTTGGAGTAATATGCACTGCCTGCATAAATAACACTGTCCTGCAAATGAGAAGGAACCATGTCCTATAAATCATTTGGAAATGTACCGAGCTCCCCCTTAAAAGCAGATTGGCTTTTTCACTCCTGCTTCTCTCTCCTTTTTTTGTACCTCACTCTTCTTTTTTGTTTGTTTGTTTTTCCTCCCAATATATTTTTAGATGGAGAGGGTATCTGATAGTTCGATGTTTTGCTAAGTTACCAAGTTCCTTTAGTTCTTAAAATCAGCTTTCTGTTTCCTGATCTTTCCTTCACAGTGCCTGTTCCACATTAGCTGGCAATTTTTCATGCTGTTCCTACTTTACTGATGTCTAAATAAGCTTTTCTGCACTGCTCTTGCCATTAAAAAGGAAAAAAAACCCCAAACACTACAAACCAGCTGTTTACTCAAATAGAGGTACTGCCTAGTCTAACTCTAATGAGCCAGATTCAACCTAATTGAAGCAAAACAGGAGTTTCTCATTTATTAACTAATTATTCTTTTCCTTAAAATCTACCATAAAGCCTCATATATTTCTGGGGCCACACTCAAGGAGACAAGTTATGTCCATTAAACTCCCTCTGCAAAAGGACTGTTTAGCTTCTGATCATCAGCAGCCCTTCCGTACCTTGATGGATCTCTCGGATTTGGTGTAATTCTGTATCTCCAAGTGTCCAATTCACGTACCATTTCTGCCAAGGTTCTAGAAGCAAAATAGCTTGTTATTTTTGGAGGCAATATCTACACATCACTATCAGACAGTCCTTTCCCACACATTTATGGTAGAGGACCTGACCTTGAACTCTTCCAGGGATAGGGCATCCACAGCTTCTCTGGGCAACCTGTTCCAGTGCCTCACCACCTCCACAGTAAAGAATTTGTTCCTCATATCTAATCTAAACCTACTCACTTTCAGACTGAAGCCATTCCTCCCTGTCATGTCCCTCAGCAGGGACTGAGCACAGTATTCAACCATTCAACAGTGTGATTTTTAGAGTTTGTAAGGACTTAAAGAGTGCAGCTGCCCATCTCAAACACTGTCACCACATAAGGATTTTGCCATAAGTAGAGAATGGAGTAATGGGATGATGCTGACTCCAGCCCTGGCATAGGTGAGGTCTGGCCAGCCCATTCAGAGGAAAATTCCCACTGCGGCAAACTGTGTAAAGAAGCAACTGCTCATACACATGTCACTGGTCAAACAAAGATCATCCCAAGTTATGGGACAGATACCATCTGCAACCATCAGCAACCACCAAAGCCCCCCCCAAATATATCTCTGTGGATACCTGGAACTTGGACTGTAAGTTAAGCCACCACAGCAGGAGCTTGAGATAAGGTAAAGGTGGTACTATTGTCCAGGTGTTATCTCAGACCTAGGGGGAGGTTAAAAAAGCTGGGAGAGAAGAATGTATCACTGATAATGGACATAAAGAATGCAGAATTTATGGGCCACAAGGAAAGCAGACTCAGCAGCTGTGCTGAAGTCAGCTCTGGCTGGGTAAAAGGTAATCCTGGCAGGGGGAGATCACGACCGCCAACTCAAGAAACCCGCAGACTCAACAGAAGAGAAAGACTGAACGTGGAACTAATTAGCATTACAAGAGGGGAAATCACTGAACCAATAGAATAAGAGAACTGTGTAGCCAATGAGCATTAATTCCTTTGTTAGAAAAAATGTGTAAGTGGTGAAAAATCTTGAATGAACGTGGGACAACCACCCCTGAGAGGTCCAGGATGGAAATTGGGATGCTGCTAGATCCACAGGCAGTGACTATCTTCTTCTTGATATCTCTCCCCACATTCTTTTTAATTTCTTTCTATCTCTCTACCTCACATTCACTGTTAAGTAAAATCCATATTATTGACTTACAGTCATATGGTCTCATTTGCACCTTAATTTGAGCAGAGGCATCTCTCAATAACCAGATCTTAAGAGTCCTTTTTTTTTTGTTATTTACACTCACATTAACTTAGCTTTTTTTTATATCTTGGTCTCGCTGTCACTCTTACTGGCACAACCCAGAGGTGAGTAGGACCATGGGATGGGGAAGTGGAGATACCTGTCTGTGTTTACTGCTGAAGAAAACAGCAGTACCCTGAAGAAATCAGGACTCTGCATCTTTCAATTGCCTGTATTTTGATCAGCAAAACCTTCCTCACTATGCACAAGCTACTATGAAGTAACATCCAGATTCCGTGTGAGAGCAAAAACCTTTGTTTTTTTGATTTTTTTATTTATAAAGTCACTGTTTGACAATTTCTCACTGCCTTCAAATGCTCAGAGGAAAAGGGAGGAATGGATAATATTTGAGGAGGAATGGATAGTATTTGTTGCTTAACGATTTAAATATTGACATGTGGCTTAAAAACAGGAGAAGAAAAACCCACAACAACCAACAACCAAAAAACAGGTAATGGGTTTTATGTTAACTGGAAAACAGAAAGTCTGGTGAAAATCAAATGAGGATGTCTTCAGGTTTTTTACGGCTTTGATCTGAAGTCCTCTACATCACTGTCCTTCTCTGCCATTAACCCAAGTGACCACCAGTGTCACTGCCTTGAGATGCAAGCCTTTGCAATGCACTTTTATGCACAATTGAACGAAAACCAGGATATTCAGAAGCCTCTTGTGTCTTCTGGGTATGGGACCATTCTCTAAAGTCCTTCTTTAAGAAGTTGGTTTTAAATTCCACGATGATTTATACCAGAATTGCTTTACACCACTGTGTTATCAAGGCCAGACCTTTGGGGTCAGATGCCAAACAATCAGCAATAATTCATTTATTAATAAATCATTTATTAATAAATGGTTAGTGTAATTTTTTTAATTAAGAATTAAAACACTTTTGGCTACCTATAAAATATGAGTGTCATTTTTAGAGACAACCCTTAATCATGCAGACCTTACTAGTCTCCAGATTCTCTTTACATCTGGATCTTTAAATTATAGTTTGACCTTAGACTGAGAGTTCCTTTGGTTTCGATGACTTTTCAATTTGGTTTGTGTTTTGAGCAGTTAAATATGGTGGGTACACAGGAAGATGCCTTTTTATGACTTCTAGAATATCTCTGACATTTAAATGAATTTACCAAAATTTAGGGGATGAACAGGGAATGGTTAAAATAAGATGGAGACCCATCTCCTCTATGTCCTTAGACCTAGTTCATTTTGCAAAGAGCAAAATGAAGGTTGGAACTAACCTTTTTATGTAGTCACCAGTACTGAGGTATCTTCATGTGCCTTTGATATCCAAGGTAGCACTGTAGTCAGTAGTTTTAGTCTGGACAATGACTGAAGCAAAGATCTTCCCAGTATCCTCTTAGGGGCTGAATGTCTCTAAGTCTGCTGAGAATTTTGACTGTCTGGTCATCAATTGCCTGGAAAGGTTGTGGCTGCCCCATCCCTGGAAGTGTCCTAGGACAGGTTGGATGGGGCTCTGAGCAACATGGTCCAGTGAAAGGTGTCCCTGCCCATGGCAGGGGGGTGTGAAAGAGATGTTTTTTAAGGTCTCTTCCAACCCAAAGCATTCCATGATTCTATGATTCCGTTATATGAAACTGTCACCTGAGGCATATATGTGTAGTCTCCCCCAGATTTAGGTGGCTTAATCTGAAACACCAGCCAAGCCATTAGAAATCAGTTTCCTAATGGAAGTATTTAGCGCTGCTTGAGATGCTTCTGGACATGAGACACCTGATGAGGGAAGGCTGACAATACTATAGTGTGGCAGTAGGTAGCTGGATATTCCCTGAAGGAAATGCAGCCCGTGGAAGCATCCACTTTGGAGTAGGGAGTGTATGAAGAAGACAGAGCAGCTGAGACATGCTGTTATGGACTGACAGTGACTCCCATCCCAATCCCCCTGAGCTGCTTGGGAGGAGAGGAGTCAGAAACAGGGAAACTGAGCATGGGGACAAGGGGGTGGAGTGGAGGAAGGTGTAATTTTAATGTTTGGGTTTGTTTTTTAACAACCAATTGTGAATAAATTAAATTAATTTCCCCCAAGTTGAATCAGTTTTGCCTGTGACAGTAACTGGTAAGTGATCTGCCCAAACCACTTTAGTTAAAGCTAAAAGGCAGAAGAAAAGATCCAATATTCCTGAGCATGCCCATTTTCTTGAGTGCTTTTGAGACTGGATGCCCAAGATTCACAGACTTTTAAGTTGGATCACGTGTTCACTTCTCTAACAGCATGTAATTTTTCATTTTTCCTCTCCAGGTATTACCAGATAAGAGCTGGACTGAAGATCCCATCCAGGATTCCCCACAGGCTGTTTGCTACAATTGGAGGACAGACAGGTGAGCAGATCCTAGAGAAATGTGACATGGTTGTACATGGGCTAGATGGAGGAGTTTGTGGGGGGAACAGGTGATCCTGGATTTGGATCCAAACCTGGATTTCCCTAATGTTCTGCAGTTGTTTATCTCTCTGTTCTGGTTTGGGTTTGGGCTGAGTTGGGCTTGTGTCTGTCAGAAAGGCAGAGGAAATTCACACTGTCTTATCTGCAAGCATCTCTCTTATATCTGGCTCCTTACTGACAATTTTCTAGTTTAATATTTCTTTATGTATTTAAGGTTCTCTCTTTTTTTTTTTTT
>NW_020955853.1:389988-391196 GCF_003031625.1 Empidonax traillii
TTTTTTTTTTTTTTAAGTAAAAAGGTGTATTGTTCAATTTGGAAGTCTCCTTCAAATAAAATACAAAATTATTAGACAAGTTTTATCTGTGTAAAATGGAAAGAGTTATACCAAAATCTGAAAGTAAATCACATGAAAAAAAAAATCTCAAACTCAAAATCTGAATAAAGAAATATCTTTGCAAAATCAATGAATATATAATTTGTATATGTAGTCTAGGTTTGGAAAAACATTTTGTTGTGAAAAATCATCAAGGAAGAAAGAAAATTATTTTTCTTTATATTCCAATGTAATTTTCCCTTGGCATATCCAGAACCCCCTGAAGTTCTCTAGAAATGTCCTCAAATTACAGTAGTTTCTGGCATAAGTAGTCTTAAACTGATGAAATATTCTCAGTACGAGGGCAGATAGAATTTTACTTTCTTGGGGCAAAAATCACTCAACAACAAACAACAAAAAAGGCAAACTACTCCCCGTTGTGCCAGGGATGCCTGTACTATCTAAGGAAAAAACTCAACTATTTCCTATATTTACTTTTTAAAAAAATAATATTATTTTCTTCTCCCTCATACATCTTCAGTGTCAGGCCAATAGTGGGGGTTCTTTCATCTCTTCAAGGAACAATTCACTCAGATGCAGGGGCAGGGGAGAGGCGAGGCAGGCACTGCAGTTACAGGATTATCAGTTGACTTTCATAGTGCTAATGCAATCCAGACTGGGCTCTAATAGCTTTATGGGGCTGACATCAAGACAGGGGGTATTTAAGCTATTAAGGATTTAAACAGTTTCTCCTTGGCTATCTTTGCAAGTACTTCCTAATTGATTTCATAGGTCTGCAAGAGAGCATCATTTAATGGGACTGAACTTAAAGGCACACAGGCCATATTGGGTATTTTTTTCATGCCACTGACCTCTCTCAGTATGAGGATAGCTGGTATAGGACTAATTAAATTGCTGTTCATGTTTCATTAAGACACCCCTATCAAAGTAGCATTACAAGGAAACAAGTGTGTCATAAAACTGTGAATAAACTCCTGCCTCACCAACTATAAAATAAGTGACATTCATGAGTTTGGTGTAAGGGAAAAATTTTTAACCTTTCCCTTATCGGGTTCGTAGGATCTGTGAGAACTGAAAATAAATACTTTGAAAGCGATTATACAAATTTATAAAGTGAAATCTGTGAATAGATGCAGTAATAAAATATA
>NW_020955854.1:0-3758 GCF_003031625.1 Empidonax traillii
ATGGTTTTGTCCAGGTAATTTCCGGACAAAAAGACCAATCAAAAGTCCAGAAACGCCTTTGCTAATTACATCTTCAAGAAAACGGAAGAGAAGGTTGTTGGCGCAGTTGGAATTAGAGTAGCAGCCATGTAGAGGAGAGGAGTACCAGGCCCGAACAGGGCCAGACTCCCTCCTCCCCCGGCTTGGGCCGGGGGGGGAGTAGGTGCAGCACTGAAGTCCTCCCTTCTCTCTTGTAAGAGAGTGAAGAGAAAAAAAAGTTTAAAAGACGGACTGCTTGGACAGAAACCGCTGTGGAAGAATTCCAGCCGAAAGATAACGGAGCTTCCAAGGTCGAAGCTGGCAGCTGAAACTGCAGCAAGAAAAATAAAGTGCGAAAGGAGGGGAAGCTTGTTTCCCCCCTGCCTTTCTGCTCTCTCTCCTTAGCAGGGAAAAGACTGAAAAGTAAACCTTGCTACTTGTAAAAACTTGTTGAAGTAAGGAAACTTCCCATGCAACTGATAAAGAAGTCTGTGGATGTACCAAAAAGAACCAAGGCTTCATGAAAAGGACTGAAGTGAGACAGAGTCCTGGTGGAGATTTGCAACCCTGAGGAAAACCTGTGCTAAAGCAGTGATGACTCAGGTAAGATACCGAGATCCGTGCGTGTGTGGATCTATACTACTGTTAAAGTTTTTGTAACTCTGAGAAATCTCATGCTGAAGCGAGATGGCCCATGTGAGATGCTGGAACCCATGTGTGTGTGGGATCCGTGCTAGACCCATGCCGAGAAGTCTATCAAGGACTGTTCTCCCATGGGGAAGGACCTCCATAGAGAAACAGGGGTAGACTCTTAAACCATTATCCCCTGTAACCCTGTGGAAGAAGATCCATAGTAAGCAAGTGTCCCCTTGCAAGCCTATGGAAGAAAAACCCTTCAGAACCTGAGTAATCTCCATCCTTCAGTCTTAGCCCAGGAGGGGGGTAAGCCCAGCCCTGGAAGCCAACACAGAACGAAAGAGAGAAAAAAGAAGTTCCAACTGCAATAAAAGTGTGCTACTACTAAGGATCTGCTACTAGAAAGAGAAAACTGGAACTCCAAAGATACAGAATGAGACTACTTCTTCTCCTTGGACTGGTATAAAAGAGAAAAAGTATTTCTGTATATATATATATAATACTTCAACTTGAGTAAAAATTGTTATAGATATAGTTCTTTAATTTTTAACTTATTAGTAGTTTTTATTTTACTAGTAATAAATGTATATACTGTTTTCCCCAAATCCTGTCTCTCTTTTGTCTGCAAATACCTTCTCTCAACAAGTAGTAATTGTGTGGGGGGTGGAAAACAAAATTGACCCAGAGCAAAACCACGACACATGTTCATATTGCAATAACGTTTAATGAAGAAACATTTCCTTATTGAAACAGCAAAAATGTTTCACTTCAGTACTTTGTTTAAATTCCAGATAGAGCTACTGAGGTGACATAATACTTTGACATCATGCCAGTTAAAATACAACTACTCTTTTTCCTGAAAGTTTATGTTTGAGTTCCTTCTACTCTTATCTCCAAATTAGTGTTCTCTGCCAGATTTGTTAGATTTTGATGTTATCTGCAATTTGTTACCTACTGCAGCTCTTCCCCTGAGTTTTCTGCTGTTAATTTGTCTCATGCATGTGTTGGGAAAAAAAATCAATTCTCCCTATGCTCCCAACACACTCATTTTCTGAGTTTGAAAATTTCCAAAGTAAGTATCTGTAGGAAAGGAATCTGAAGTTTTCTTTAATTGTTATTTGACTTTTTGCTGCTTGTCTTGCAGAAAAATTTTATTCTCATGTAAAAAACTACAAGAATAGTAAACACTTTAAATTATTGTCAGTCTTATAGACTTAGCAGTTTTCTTCTATGTTGTGCTGAGATGGGAATATTCTTTTAATTTATGCAGTAAAGCTTTTAAGACAGTTGAGGAGACCTGACAATCTGTGCACTGAGTGTATATATATGTATGTTATTACCACAGTTACAAAATTGTCAATGTTTATTTCTCCTTAAAAAATTTTAAAAAACGTTTTGGTTCTTTTGATAAGTAGAGGATGGATTATTTTTAATAAATTTTATCTATGAACCCGGTGAACTGACCTAATCTCTGTGGTTATATAACACTTTTAAGATAACTGACCTTCTTGTTTACTCTGTTAACTAGAAGCCTTTTAGTAAACTATTGGTGCTTTTTTTCTTATTGTTGTAATATTAAAAATCCTTACATGAACAAACGTTCTTTTTTTCTTGTAAAATACCCACCTTGGGTCTTACTTTCAACTTGATACCACTATTGAACAGTAAATTTCCCCCTGGACTCTCCTGCCAGAAACTTGTTTACTGTTTGTAGAATCTGACAAAGTACACACAATTTTAGAACTTGCCCTTGCCAACCATTCAAGTTGGTTTTACAGCTGGAGAGAAGAATATTCAAGTGAGGGGAACTTGCTGCGCGTTCAGAACTGCTAGTGCACTTGATTTAGTAAATACTTTGCTTTTGGTGGTGTTGTTCATCTAGGGCTTCACTGCCTTCTGATTTTTTTTTTAATCTCCTTAGGGTAGAATATTGTGTATATTAAAAAGCAAAATCAATCTATTAACATCAGAGGTTCACAGGTCTCTCTGAACAGATTTATATATTTATTTCATCTTTGAAAATGACCAGAATGGCAACCAGTGATGGTTGGATGCGCTGTTTTTACAAAAATGAGGTGGCGTCTGTGTAGTGTAGCCAGGAAGGTCAGCCATGAGCCAGATCCAGGTGTTGATTGCAGATCACTTCAGTCCGTCCTCACCTTGCTGCCTTAACACTGTTGCTGGAGAGGATCCAGAGCAAGAAAAACAGCAAGTCTGCTGTCAGGGCTCCTGGCATTGAAGTTTAAATAGATTGTCAGTTTATCACTCTCTTACTGTGATGTTACTGTTACTCCCCACCCTTAAGGGGTAGGAAGCACCCAAGATTCAGGGATGCTCATTGTCAAAAGGAATTGCAGAAGTCAGAGGGTCTGCAAGCAATCAAAAAGTTTTATTACTAAATTACGCACTTGGCATGAGACTTGATATGTTAGTCCCTGACCTACTATATAAACACATGGCAGTGGGTTTTGGATGAAGGGGTAGGGTGAAAGGGAAGAGAGAAAGGAAAAGATGAATTAAAGAAAGAAAGAAAGAAGGAGAGAAGAAGAGGTCACTAATCCTGGTTCTAGCATCGATCCAGCTAATGGATGGGATGTTCAGGGTCCTTGCAACTCCACCTGGGCTTGATGAGGGTACCTTTCTATAGATAGGTTTCCCTGCCCTGAAGATAGGTTTCTTGCTTTCTGTGCAAATTAGCTGTCATGTGCCATCTGTTCTTTCAGACCTATCTGGAAGTGGGTTGGAGGGCTTCGGGAGTCTTGGGTAGTGTTGATCCCCACCTACAGTTCATGCCCACACCTTGGCCTCATTTCTGCTCTTGCACAGTTGTGCTTGTCTCCAGGAACTAGAACAAGGATGTTTGTCCCGGAAAAGTGCTGCCCTACCTCTGCATGGCCCCCTCCTTCAACCACATCTTGTTCTTTCTCACAGCGTATAAGTACCAACAATCCTTGTCTGTTATTACTACCTCTCCTTGGTTGGCTCCACAGCCATCCTTCTATCACTGTTTGAGACACACACATTAGCCCCTTATCTTCTGGGATTCTACCACTACAAATACCAAGAAGAGTGCCCAGCCGTTTTTGTTGATCAAAATCTTGTCA
>NW_020955854.1:4768-39896 GCF_003031625.1 Empidonax traillii
TCACAGCGTATAAGTACCAACAATCCTTGTCTGTTATTACTACCTCTCCTTGGTTGGCTCCACAGCCATCCTTCTATCACTGTTTGAGACACACACATTAGCCCCTTATCTTCTGGGATTCTACCACTACAAATACCAAGAAGAGTGCCCAGCCGTTTTTGTTGATCAAAATCTTGTCACTTCTAGCGCTAAAACAATGGATGTGTTCCTCTTCTCTCCTTTGAAGCTGGAAAATCGTTAGTAGGGAAAGTAAGGACCAGGAACCACCAGGGGTCCCCACAAGATTTCACAAGCAGTGGTCCTTTGCTTGTGCTGCGTTTTGGAGAGGTCTATGAGATTTTTTTTTTTCCTTGATCTCAGAGGCTTTAATGAGTCTGTAAAGAAGTTTGACTGCAGTGCAAGGACCTTAAAAATCTGTGGTAGCTGCTGTTACTGAGAATATGCTCAGAGTTATGCTGGGGATAGTGGTGCCTTTTCAGATTCCAGTTTGACAATCCTGAATTATATTGAAGTTGAATGAAATTATCTAAAAGATACTCAGCTCAGGTGTGACCCTGGATTTATGAGTCTGTACACATAGCTAGGGACTGTTCAGTGCATTACTCTGAAAAGTTTAAGAAAATTAGTATGAGTAACAAGATTTCTGGTCAGTCTGGTGGTGTGTGAAAGCTCTGCTCCATTGCTTGTGTAACTCTCAGATGACTGCAAGCTAAGTCCACATTAAAAAGAAGCAACAACTTGTATAAACTCTAAGGAGACACTGTTGCAGTGTTATTTCATCAAACAGAAAATGAGCTTGTGACCTAAGACTCAAAAGACAAAAGTTACATTGTCTACAATAGAAACTGCCGTCATAGTTCCTGCCGTTCTGAAGAAGAGAATGGGTTGTACCTTCCACTTGTCTTAACGAATTGCTGTGATATTCTCATCTAAGTATGATCACAGAAGGGACGCCGGAGGTTTTTTGTTTGTTTGTTTGTTTGTTTTGTTTTGTTTTGTTTTCCCCGAGGAAATTCGTCTTTTCTTACCTGGACCGATATTTGCAGCTATAGGTACTGACCCATTAGTTTGGAAGCTAATACTACATCTAACATGTATTTTAGGTTTGCTCCAAGGTGGCAGCAATGAACACAGCTGTTTACCAGAACTCGACTAAGGATCAGTATTTACCTGTGAAGCTAAAGATTTTGAGTTGTATTTGCATTATAATATTTTCTTTTATATTTAGTTAAGGTTCATGCTAAGATAACTTTGTTCTTAACTTTTTTTTCCCCTTTTCTTTTTAAGCTGTTAATTAAAAATCCCTTAAAGACTTTTTCAGTCATGAAGCTGTTTGTGACTGTACCTGTGTGGGAGACTACTCTTCAACTCTGATAGCAGAGTTTTTTTCTAATGTATCAATAAATGAGGTTAGTTTAGTAAGTTTAAACTGGAGTTTTCAGCTCATCCGGCCAGTTTGGGTTGAATGCCATTAAAAAGTATTCACATTAGTAATTTGGTGGATGTGAAAGGAGCAATCTTTTCCATTAGGTAGGCTGATACCTTTGTGCCAGTGGGTATAATTCTTCAGCTGTCACGACTGGTTAAGACATTTTAGAGAGCAGAGATGCAGTGGTTTTGAATAATTTATACAAACTAAAGTCAATGCCTTTAACGCTTGGCATCATATGACTAGAAGCATGAGTCTGGTATTCATCCTGTAATTAGGCTGTCAGGTTTTAGTTGGTTTTTGTTGGTTTCTTTCCTTTTTTTTTTTTTTTTTCCCCTAAGAGATAAAAAGTACTATAAAAATGAGTATTTATTATAGATTCTGCTTTTGTGAAGATGAGGTATATATTGTTGATATTTGTATTGGTATGTATCATAAAAGTGAAAAAACTTTTCAGGCTGTTGTTATGCTAAGTGTTTTTAACTAAGAGTGGCACGATTCAGTAGAACTTAGATGTGAATACTGGTTTTTTGTTGCAGTTATAAAGCTAAGACTTGCTTTACATGTATTATCATTTCATGTACTTTTGTTTGTGTTTCTGTTCATATTTGAGTATCAGCATTTGCATGTCAATTTTATTTTTGAAGTAGCTGTGAAGAAAACTAGAGTAAGTTTTACCTATGTATAATTTTAGAAACTGACTTATCTTCTATTTCAACAGAACATGGGAAACCTACTACATAAACTCAAATAGATTTTTTTTTTGGTTTTAAAGTCAAATAGCTTCAGTTAACTGGAAGTGCTCCTTTGTGACTTTATTTTTCTAAAGGTGCCCTAAAAATGTGCCAAGATCCTTTCTCACTAAAGATCTCTCCTGAGATTAGCTACAGAATCACAGAAAGGTTTGGGTTAGAAAGGACTTTAAAGACCATTTAGTTCCAACCCTCCTGCCATGGGGAGAGACACCCTGCACTAGACCAGGTTGCTCAGAGCTCCATCCAACCCGGCCTCGAACACTTCCAGGTATGGGGCATCCACAGCTTTTCTGGGAAGTCTGTTCCACTGCCTCACCATGCTCACAGTAAGGCAAAGACAGAAGTTAGTTTCCAGTGGGGTTTTTTGAGTGCTGCAGAGAAAGATCTGAGTATGTATTTCTGTAAAGGTTAGCATATGCATTCCCTACATTTTAACAGTTTGGATTCTCGAGTATCCGATTTTGTGGTCTAAGCTGACTTGCGAAAGGGCAGGAAATCTGCTTTTTTGCTTATCTTTGCTTATCTTTCTTTCTGTATATTTGATTTGAAGTGTTGAGACTTTTCTGAGGCTTTTTATGAAGAAATAATCTGCTAATTATCTAAAAATTATGGTGGGAAATTCCGGACACTTCATTCACCCTTTTCCAAACCTGGAGTTTGAAAGATGAGTGATGTTCTCATCTTGCTTAAATATTTTCATGTCACAGACAAGATAAATAAGTGGAGGTGAGATATGCTGAGTCTGCAACGAAAACAGAAATGTAATTTTCGTGCTGGTGAGACTTAAGAGTGGCCACAACATGGCCCTTGTTTTACAGTGATTGTAAAATTCTTGTAGTTTTGGGGTTGAAAATTTCTTTCTGAAGGGCAGGTTTATTAAAAAAAAATAAAAAAAACCCATGATACTGCAGTATTTTAAGTTAATGTAGTATAGGATGTTTGGAATTAAGAGATCTAAGCTGTTCTTGGCTGCTTCTATCTTTTGGGCAGGTTTTCTGGCATATATCCCCATACATGGGGATAAAATTTTAATCAAGGTATGGATGTGGGAAATATTTCTATCATATTATTTATCTGTTCCTGAAG
This sequence comes from Empidonax traillii, assembly GCF_003031625.1. Classification (NCBI taxonomy): domain Eukaryota; kingdom Metazoa; phylum Chordata; class Aves; order Passeriformes; family Tyrannidae; genus Empidonax; species Empidonax traillii. The sequence goes on from NW_020955854.1 coordinate 8,039, forward strand.
CATACAGTAGTTGGATACTTTCAAATAAAATGATGCATATAGAATTTCTGACCATTTTATAACACTTTTGAAGGTTCTTAACAGTTAAAACATTTTAAATTCCTGTATTATTTTCAAATTTTTTCAGCAAATTACCCCCCTGTTCCTGTCATCCATTTTCTTGACTGTACAACACATTCTTATGTGTAAATATTGTATTAAAATTTGTAATTTCATCTCCTTTTACTTTATGGGTGCGTAGCATTTCTCACTAGGTGCTGTCTTGGAGCAGGGTTTGCAGAAAGGTATTTTGTGTGAGTTAGGGACAGGCCTTTTAGGTCTTAGTACTGAACAGAAAAATTTAATATTACAATGATTTTTGGATTAATCAGGGTTATTCTCTGTTTGGGAAAGAGCTCTTCTGTTAACAAGATGAATTATTGTGGGTTGTTATTGATTTGTGGTTTTTTTGTGGTGGTGGTGTTTGTTGGGTTCTTTGCTGTTATTGTTGGGGGTTATTTACTTGTTTTTTAACTTTAAAGCAAATTTAGTATCTGGAAGAGTACTTTAAGTTTTCACTCCACCTCCTTTCTGGGGGAATAACAAGCTTAAGATACCTTTTTTTCCCTGCCACCCCTTTATATTTGAGATATAGAAAAGTGTTTTTATGGGACAGCAGAGCACATCCTAGAGATTTGCTTGAATCACCTGACAACAAATGTCCTGTAAATCAGATTTCTTACTGGCCTACTCTGTCTTTTGCAGAGACATGTCTGTACACTGGAAGTGGTTCCCTCAGCTGACTTACTGCTCTGCTTGACCTTTTAGTTGTAGGGCTTGAAAGATAAGCAGGATGTCTGACGTTGGAGAGCTGAAAAGTGCCTGTGGTAGTAGCTTGTGCAGAAAACTGCAGTAGCCTGGCATGCTTTTTTGACTGTTAATGCAGCTGTTTCACCACAGTTCTCCTTTACCAATTTAGCTCCTGCCTGCACTGTATTTAATTAGATTTTTCACAATTTCCTGTACCTGTATATGCATTACTTTCTTCGCTCTCTCTAGTCATAACTGGTAAGAAATCCTGCTTTAGCTCTCTGTTCTTCAGTTTGGTTCATGTTTTTTGGTGGTGGTTTTTGGTTTGGGTTTTTTTGTTTGGTTGGGGTTTTTTTGTTGTTATTTAATTTTTTAAGTGCCAGAGGCTTCTCTCTTAATATGCTTTTGTAGCAGCTTTTTGATAGGTTAGGACATCCTGGAAATACCTTAGTAATAGAAGTGTAAGGGGTATTGTACTTTTTTTGCTTTACAGTCTTTTCATAGAAGACTTGGATATGTGAGTTGAGTCAAATTCCTTGCCTGTTCCAAGAGCTTCCTGAATATTGCTTGTATTTTTTATTGTTATTGTTACACTACATTACTTCAATATTTATGGGTTTCTTTCAAAGATAATCTGAAGCATTTTTGAGTCTGCTTTCTAGTATATTTGGATTAGACTCCGGATCAAAACTGTGGTGCTTTGTAGAAATAAGTTAGCGGTAATATCTTGAATGTTATCAATAGTCCTTTGTAATTCCTCATGGATTTTTGTGGTAGTCTAGGTTGAAAAAAAGGTTTATTGCTTAAATATTTACTGTAGTTCGAATTTGTTGGGAGCCTGGGGTAGAAATTTTTGTTTGCTTTTTCAGGAGATGGAATTTGACTAGCATTCAGCCAGTACCTTTTGACCCTATTCGCAATTTCTTTTGAGTAACTTCTGTTTTTCCCCATTTAGTGCCTGTCTGGGCAGGGCAGGGAATCTGATGTTACAAAATGGCAAGTTGGCTGGTAATTTCTCCCTTCACAACTCCATAAGCATTTGTGCAGGCTCTTATGTATAAACGCGCTCTTCTGGTATCCTCAAATGATAAACTGCACTGGAGAGGGTCAGGCATGGTACTTGTTCTCTTCTGGCTGTTGTAGCCATAGAAATAAAAAATTTCCAAACTCTTTGTTTTCTTTATTATTGATGCTCCCAGCAGCCTATTTCCAAGGAGGATTCTACTTTCTCTGAGTAGTGCTAGCAGTGTTTTAGGTCACGTGAAAACATGCTTATAAGTTGTCTTGAGTATTTAACACAGCTCAAGATAGTGCACTACTAACTTTTTATCCTGGTTTTTAATTAATTGCAGGTAGTGGTGGACAAATTAATGACTGTCATGCTCTTTAGAAGTAAAATTTTAGTCTTGTGTGAAGCTTATTGACCAGTTAACATTCTCTGGCCTGTCAGCAGCAGTACTTCTACAGCAGGATACATGTAATGTTTCAAAATAAGAAGAGAAGGTCTGTGCTATCATGCCTGTCATACAGCTGGAGGCATGTGTGTGCCAGAGGAGTTGGCACGTGGAATCGCGCTTGTGGAGAGGTGATAGAGGGGTGCTTTGTGGTTTGCTTGGTCTGGCTCTTGAGAGTCTATTGGTTTTGTTTATCAGTTACTGACCAAGTGATGAAACTTCCCCTTCCATTGTAGCCCAGTCTGAAAGCATTTTCTCAATTATTGGAAGATTTAATATATGTAACCCACTGTTCAGACATTTATCTAGGGAGACATTTATCCAAGGGAGAGTTATTTCTCTTATTCTGAGTAGGTGGTTTGTAGTAAAATTAACTGAAGCTGTGGAGTTTAATATAAAGAACATCATCTTTTGTTTTAAAAGATACATTTGAAATGTCCTGCGTTTATACTGCAATAAATATTTGTACTGAGAATATTACAGGAAAATGTCTTTATTAGATGAAAAAACTGGATGTGGCTTCCAAACTTGGTGCAGTAATTAAAAGACTTAGCAGATTTTAGCTATGCCCTTGGTATGGAGCAAACAAAACAGCACGTGGTAATAAGAGAATCTACTACTTGTGCTGCCTTAATTTGAGGCAGTTATATATACACATATATATATATATATATATATATAAACAACTATAGAGTCGTTTCCCTCTGAGCTCAAGTAATTGCTTTTGGTAATTGTGTTTCTCCTGTGGTTTACACAAGAGATACTCTCACTTTCCTACACTCACAGTAAGGATCTTCAGAAGTTCTTGGAGCAGTTTGAATTTTGAGTTTGGGGCTTGATACAAAAGTGGTAGTCCTATAGGGGTCTGCATTTGCTATGTCTGTTGTTTTGATGAATTTGCAAACAACTTTTTGCAATTTCTAACTGAATGGTGGTCTTTCTCCTCCGTGTTAACTGATTTCTGCTTTGTAGTAAAGATTACTAAATAAGTCAGAGGAGAAAACCGTAATAAAAATAAAGTCATGTCTACAATAGGAAAAGAACACGAAAGACAAAGCCTTACATTGTGTTACAGGGGCTTTTTGTACCTTGTGCTTTTTATCTTTAGTATTACCTCTATGGACAAGGCAGGAGAGTGTTCTGTTTCCTTGCAACTTCATCAGAATGTAGGAAAAGTCATATAAATGTTGAATAAAAATTTCACTTCAGCAGGAGGGCAGTTGGCAGATGGGAGTCTATAATATGATTTTGGTGCACGAAGCAGGTGGAGAAAGGCAACAAATGATGTATTAAGTGGAAAAACTAGGAAGTCCCAATTTCTGATTTCATCTGCGCTGTGTGGCTTCCATTTGTGATAAAATCCCAATGGTATTGGCAAAACGATATTAATGGATTTTCTATGAGCACAATAATGAAATAGTCAGACTGTTTTTGTTCTGACTTTCTGGGAGGCATGTTCTTTGTAGGTGCGATTTTTTGGGAATGCCAAGAATTACTCTGTATGAAAAGTTAGTATCTTTTGAACAGATTAAAGTGTTAGCTTCTGATTAAATTATAAATTGTGATCTGATTTATTTTGGTAAAACAATGGAGATAAATGGAAGAAATTTATTTGAAGAGAGAGTGTATTTTAAATAGTAAATATTTTTTTAAAGAAATAAGAATGAGTAAAGTCAAACAGATCTGTCTTGCCCAATAGCATATCTCTAGGGAAGAGTAGAAGAAGAGAATAAGCATATGCACATCTCTGGAATGCTCACCAAGTCTCCAGCATTTCCACCAGAGGTGTTGTTTTTAATAGCTTTGGATGTTGGGGGCTTTTTTGTTGTTGTTCTGTGAGTTTGTCTGGCTGCTTTATGAACCATTGTATTCTTCTGCAAAATGGCAAAGAATTCCACCACTTCTCTACATGCTGTGTGAAGAATTAGCCCTTTTTTCTCTGCTTGTCACCTCACCTTTTTCATTATGACATGTAGGGCTACTGAAAAACAACTGAGCTCTTCACTTTCTTCATGCCACTTATGATTCTGCTGACATCTGTTGTCATCTTTTCCAGACTGAACAGTCCTGATCCATTTTGTTGTGCTTTTAGAAGGAAAGCTATTTTGTTCTTTGTCATCACTGTGCTCTTCTGCGACCTGTTTCAACTCTCCTATATAATCCTTTAGGACTTTTGGCACTATATAAAGTATATAATGTGTGGACAAGCTATGGATTTGTATAAGGCTTTAATGAAGTTCTCTCTCTTAACTGATGATTCTTGAATCAGATTAATTGGAGAGTGTTAGTGCATGCTGTGCTCTTTCTTGGGACTTTGTTAATATATTGGCCTGACGAAGCATCATCCACTTAAAAATCACTGAAGATTTTTGTAAAATGTTCTATATACAAAATGTTCTGTATTACTGCTACCTTTTTGTAACTTGTAGTATTGTGAGCTTAACAATTTTTCCCCATAGCTTGAAATACTAATTTTATTTTATTTGATAAGAACTTTAGTATTTTTTGAATATTCAAATAGAAAATAACTGTTTTCCTCTTTCTCTCTAGGTTATAAAGCAGCTAAATGGAGTCTGAGCAGCTGTTTCATAGAGGTTACTATCGAAACAGTTACAACAGTATAACTAGTGCAAGCAGTGATGAGGAGCTTTTAGATGGAGCAGGAGTAATTATGGATTTTCAGACCTCTGAAGATGACAATCTCTTGGATGGTGATGCATCGATTGGTAAGTTTATTTCCACTTAAAAATTTCCCTAGGTTGTATTTTTTATTGTTGGTTCTCTTTGTGTTTGTTGTGGTTTGTTTGTTTGGGGGGGGATTCTTTTGTTTTGTTTTTAAATAACCAAACCTGACCTTTTTTTATTTCACTAATCTGTGCTTCAGAGAAATGCTTTAAACCTCCAAGTGGCTGGACCTTTTTCTGTGTGGTTGCCTAACAATTACATTGTATGAGTTGACTTCTGATACGAGGCAGATATTAACATGCTTCTAACAAATGACAAAACTTGCTGCCTAGTAGAAGGATAGTTTTTCTGCAGCTACCTGGTCTTGCTTCACTGCAGCAGGATTTCAGAAGTCTCATGGTCTTCAGTACTTCTTGGATGTAGAAATTAACAGCCTATTTTAGTTGTAATTTGTAGAGGTAAATCTGTTTGTGATTCATTCAGCTTCAGTTCTGTAAAACAGAGGCAAAAGCCTTTTAAGTAGAGGTGTTGTAAAAAGCAACAGAAACCACCACATAAGCTCAACTTTTGACTAGATAAAAAGTTGCAAAGAAAACTCTCTACCATGAACACTATAAAAGCGCTGAAATAATACAAAGAAAGAACTGGGGAGCTCTTCCTCTTTTTTTTTTTTTTTTTTTTTTTAATTTAAGAAAGCAGCTCATAGAGTGAGAGCATTAACGTTCTTTTAGCAATAGTCTAGAGAGGTGAACTGAGGGAGGGAAAAAATGTAATGTCTGTGTAAGGTAGTAAACTTGGCTAAATGTATACTCTGGTCACTTCCTCATATTTGTTTAAAATCAAACTCAAGTCTCTTGAGTTTTCTTTTTTAGCACCTTTTGCTCTCCCATTTAAGTTGTCTTCCTTCCCTGCAGTGTGTCTTCTTTCGTATGTTTTCCCTTTGCAACACTTAGCAGTTGGATGTTGGCATTGTACTGGATAGTTGTGCCATATCACCATAAGCATCCTCCTCATCTACATTCCTTCTGTCTAATTAGATATGTCTTGAATGTGCAGTTATTTAACTTGTATACCAGTACAAGTATCACGAGCCAGGACACCTAAATAAAAATTCTTTCTGGGACATTATGTGGAGAACACCAACGTGCTGAAGTCCAGCTCTTAAATGTTAAGAAATTATTAGGTAGAACAACTGGCTTCTGTATATAATTCTTTGTTCTGAGTATCAGGCACTTTTTATAAAGCAAGTGTCTTGCTTATCTAGCATAATATTTACAATCTGTACCAAAAGTCTGAAGCTACTCTGGTTATTGTTTTTAAAAATCATTTCCATCACTTCAAGCATAAAGGAGAAATAAGTTTGCAGTGAAACAGTTTCAGAGCCAGTGTTCTGCCCTCTACTTGTTGTGAAATCAGATCCATAAATTGAGTCCAAACAGATGAGGTGGTTGTTTTGTTTGTTTGCATTGTCAAAATCAATGCTAATTCCTGCACATGCCAGTGGCTCCTGGCTATTGTAACACTGAAGTGTTAGAATGTGCACTGGTACATAAATATGAATGTATTTTCTTTCCTGGAATTTAATTTTTTTTCTTATTACTTATCAGCTCACCCCAATTCTGGACTCTTGGTAAGAGACAACAATAGTAATAAGCCCTAGTATTTTATTTAAGTGAATAGTGATTTATGTGTCACTATACATGGAAAATGTTTTATTGTACAGTAAATCACAGTAAATATCTTAATAGTAGACCAGAATCTGGTGTTAACTTTCTTTTTAAGGTGGTGGTAAGAACGTGTTTCCAGAAACATTTCAAATAATCTTGCGTGCAGGAAGTGAACATCTGTGTCTGTCATTCCTTAGGTGTCCAAATGTGTAAGGTGATTTTTCTTTTGTGTTTTTAATTCAGCAAATCTCATTGACAAGACCAAACTAGGGCTTCCTTGCATATACCCTTTCTGTAATCCTCTGTAACTCACTTAGGATCAACAGGTTGTTTGTTTAGTCATTGTTACTATTTAAATGCCCATATCCTTTAGTCCTGTTTTTGTTTTGTTGAGTCAAAATACACATAAATCCATAATACAGAATCTGTCCCACCTCCTGGGGAAGGGCAAGACCATCTTGGTAACTGGAGGATCACAAGCTCCTCAACACTGCAGACCCTCCAGAGCATGATGTGAATGCAGAGACTTTAGGTTTACCTCTGTGCTTTAGCAGGTGCACCCTGCCAAAATCAGGAGCCCTGTTTAAGAATATAGTTTGTGTTTTAAGTCTCTGGGACTGGAGGAGTTTATAAGCCTGGTATCTTGGCAACATGAACATAATGGCAATAATGTATCTGTACTTCAAATGATTGTGGAAATGATGTAGTTAAATATAAAGCTACATAGCTGCAGAATGTACAAATGAGCACAGACATGAATTTGTCCAATCTCAATAAGTTGCCATGAACAATATAGTGTGCATCATAATTTTACAGTTTGTAATAAAATATAGAATCACAGGTTTTTTAAAAAATCGAGACCATGCAGTGAGGAGAAAATGAAGGACTAAGAAATAGTCTTTCTTTTTTTTTTTTTTTTTTAGCTAATGAAAATGGAACCAGAAACTACCCATATATTATGTAGATAAAAGGCTAAAAATATGGAATGTCTAAAGTAATTGTAGTCTTTCCCCATTGTTGACAGGGCAGTAAGTTAACAGAAGTAGTCTACTTATTTCAGTAGGCTTGCTAAGTCTCTTGGCTCTCAGGACAGCCTGCACAGTACTGCTATTCACATACTCATATGCACTCATACTTAAGTGCTTGACCGAGGCTTACAAAGCCATTGAGGCTGTTATACAGTGGCGAATATACTTTCTGTAGAAAGCATGTGGAAATTGAATAATGTTAGGAAAGAATGTTAACCCCATATACTCCTTGTGTTATGTGGGAAATTCGTTGGCACTATATGGGACTGAACAAACAAACGTTAACTGAAACAAATCTTTAGAAACTCTTATCACCTAGGGTTCTATTTTTCTTCACTATTTGGTTGATAGTGATTTGTCTTTTTAGTGTCATGTCTTATTTGAAAGATTTTGAGGAGTTCCATGTTGGGGATTCACCGTTATCTTGAAACCAATGCTGAATAACAACCTTGTTTCTGTTAACACCATCTGAGAGCATGTATGTGACTGTCCTTTACTGTCTCATCTGAGAAAAACACAGAAATTGTGACAATGTAGTATTATATACTAAACACGTATATATGTATAGCAGTTATATAAGTAGTATGCTGTTTGCCTGTTATGTTCTCCAGTAGCTGCATAATTATCAGGCTTTTAGTGGCAGTATTATGGAGAACAAGTAGGTATTGTGAAATTGTGAATTCTTTGAGCAGTATGTTTCAACATGCTAAATGATTAAATTGCTGTGCATGCGGAGGTTTGGAAGGCTTGTACCAAAGCTCTGCCTAGAAGGGATGCTGCCTGTCAGCTTTGAACAAAACTTGCTTTTGTTGCTTATCGAAACTAATCTCTTTGTAATACCGAAGTTAGTGTCTTTCCTTGTTAAACTGCTGTCTAATGAGAAGTGTGGTGACCCTATACTGAAAAGGAAGTATCTGCCTCTTTGTAGGGAGAATAATACATGTACAGGCAATATATGTAATTTATGGAGGTAATTTTTATCACAACTTATCTGTGTTTTATTTTTAGACTGTTGGCCCTGCTTCTTGCTAGGTCAGTTTAAACATATTATACTTACCATGTCAAAGCCATGAGTTCCTTAATAGTTAAGTCATATAAGCTAATATTTACTGGTTTAAGTTTTACAGGAAGAGAGCTATACTATTTAGCTGTAAAAAAAAAAAAGGAAAAGTTACATTAGGATAGCTCATTGTTTTCCATTAATGTAACAGAAGGAAAAAAGAATTCTTTCTAAACAGAAATGAAATCTCCAGAATTGAGATGTATTATTAGATTAATATTTTAACTGTGGAATGTGATGAGAAGATGAAATGTCTAATCAGTTGTTTTTCTTTCAGCATTGTTTTGCCTTGCCTGTCTAAAGTTTGAGAGAGTCACAATTCTTGGCTACTGGCTGGGTTTGAAAGGTGTAACAAGTGTCTTCAAAAGTTCAAACTCTTTCCTGTTATGGCACAGCAAGGTGAAACTGAGAGATCTCAGTAATTTTACTCAGAAGTGAGGGCTGTTTCTTTGATAAGAGAGGACTGCATCAGTTTTCACTATTTTTTTTTTTAAGTGTACGGCAAGCTCAAGAGGTGGATTGTTGTACTGTTAGACTGCAATTTTTTTCAAGGCACTTACTGAAATCAGATGATTGAACCTTATTTACAGTAAAAATGGTTTGCAAACAAATGATCTCATTGGTGTTTACATTTCAAGGTACTTTGATCCGTCTGTGGGAATGTGAGTCCTGAATGAGCTTGCGTTCTTTTCAATAGCTATAGAGATTCCTGCTTCATTTGAAGGCGCTTAGTTGCTTATATTGTGAGTTCAGTGTGGAGACAGTTTACAGTTTGGCATATGGTGTTAACATAAAATTGGCAATACTTAACCTTAGTATGACAGCCTGTAAACTGGTAATTCAAAAGCTGCTGCTGCAGCCGTTACTATCTCCTTGCAGTGATAGCAGTGCCGCTGAAAAAAGAGGAATATGCCAACAGGTCATGGTGTAAAACACTGCAGCTCTCCTAAACTGTCTCTTACCCATGAGTTGGAGTCCTTTGCCTGAAGAGAGAGACCCAATCAGTCAATTTTTGGTTGAATACCAAACTTAAATACCTTAAATGCCTTAAATACCAATATTAAAAATATGATAAACTAATATTATGGCATTATTTGAGGAACAGAATGCACTTTCCAGCAAGCACAGGTGGTTCTATGTAATCAAGAAGTTCGTACCACGTGGGAGATTAATTTTTCAAACAAGGTCGTGTTATCTTTTCCATCAACACATTCATACAGTTGCACGTGTATGCTTGTTTCTATTTAGCTATTGCCCTTTATGAAGAAAAGAATAGAAAGAAAATAATAAAATTAGTTATTTCCTGCATAAACCCCCTTTACATTCCTGTTATATTCTTTATGTGTGGAAATTGCATTAACAGATTCTTCTTGTTATCCACAGCTGATATGGAAAAGGTTCTTTCTTCAAAGTCATTTTGCACCTTTAGCATTGGTTTTGTTTTCCATCCATGTGGTAAAAAACTGACTGAGCAGTCATTACGACAGTTTGACACACCTCTTTCCTAAGTTACATAAAACTTACTTTCCAAGTTAGCAATATTTGCCATAAAGAGCTCCTTAAGTAAGGAGTATATTCCTCCCTAATGATGTTGTACAAATTGATGCATGGATAACATAACTTGCTCTGATCACAAGGGCAAGCATGAGGCGCAGCTAGCTTATAGAATAGTTAAATTGTCAGTAACTGCTTATAATTTACTTTTTTTCTATTGGTTTGTAGTTAGACTGCAGACATTTTGCCTGTAGTCCATATTACTAATGCAGCTGAACACAGGATATCTGACAATATCAAACCATGATTTCTTTTACCTTTTTTATTAGTAATGCATGAGGTTGATTTTTTCTACCTGTCTGGAACAAAAGTTGTTATACATTAGGTTTACGTGGGTAACTGGGCTAATTAACAAAGTTCTTCTTCAAGGATTTCAAAATTCCTGTCAAACAAAAATCCCCAAATCGATTGGAAGATTAATAGGTTAAGGAGAAAAAATGCTTTATCTAAGTTATTGGATGTCATTTTCAAATGAGTGAGTTGCAGGAGGGTCTGTTTATCATGTTAGCTATTTCCTGAGCTCTAATGTTTGAGTTTGGGTATTTTTTAAATTGTATTTATTGTCCAAATGTAAGTTCACTTGATATTGTTTTCTTTGAACAGCCTGTAATGGTGTTACAGTGTTAGACTGGGCCTTCAGGTTGTAAATGGATTGGTGTGGCATTAAGCTTTTTGAGGGATGAAAATTATGGCAATGTGTATGTAGAGTTTTAGTAACCAATTGGTTTCTTATTCTCTTTAATGTTTGAAAACAAATACTTATTGTTTCAATTTCTCAGACATGCTGTGGTGAGTTCTTTGAGGACTTGTTTATAGGATATGAGAATTTCGTTGCTTTTAGAAGTCAACTCTGCCAACAGTACTTGAGTGGTCTCACTAGTCTTTCCTGCCAAAGTTTTATTTACAAAATTAGGTTTCCTCATCTTCTGAAGCACACAAACCTGATACTCTGGAAGAAGATGAATTGTAGTACTAATAATCCATTCTTTCTGATACTATATAGTGTTGTTGGTTTTCTTCTGCAGCTCTCCTAAAGTGCTTAAAGCACACTGGCTTTGTCAACAGATACTGCCAAAGAAGGTATTACTGGTGTAGTGTTATTATAAGTTTGTCCTTCTCCTAGGCAAACCATATGTATAGTGTAAAATAAAGGAATGAAAACAGAGGAATTGTGATGGCATATATATATGTATGTAGAAACAAGAGTCTGAAGTGTAAAATAAAATAATTTAGTATAACGTGCATAAAGTCTTTAGGTACTAAATAGAAAATTTTTGCTACAGCTTTAATAATATTTCTTGTATTCATTTTAGCTTTAATTTGTTCTCTCAAGTCAGCCAAAGAAGGCAGATAGGATTTCATCCAAACTGATGTCAGGCTGTACTCTTGTTTTCTACCTTTGAGAACATTTTTGCTTACCAGCATTTTAAAGTGAAAGCTTTTCATCTGCTTGGATGAAACAGAAATGTTATTCTGAAAGAGAGTATCATGATGTCCCTAAAACATAAGAACAGCTGTACTGGATCAAACCACAAATCCACCTAGCTCAGCATCCTGTTTCTGACAGGGGTCAAAAATCAGTGCTTAAGGAAGAGTAAGAACAGGGTAAGTGATAGGCACCTGAGTATTTGTACGCAAGTTTTTGAATAGGTGAGGGCCTCTGTCATCTGAGTGGTGACTTTTAGTTTTAGTCTTTATCAATGAATTTTTCTTCAACTGACTTTTTCTCACTAAAGCAATTCTATACCACTCCGTGGCAAGCTCTGATAGCTAAGCTACATTTTATGTGAATCACCACCTTCTTTCCTTTATTTTGAACCTATATCCAGGTAATAATATCTGCTGAGAGCAGATACAGCTGCCAGAGTCTTGACTAGATTAACAGTGGCACTTGCGTTAGCGTGGTTTGACACATGGGTATCCTTGTCACTCACCCCACCCTTGTAAGACATAAAGGCTTAAGCTCTTTTGTGTTTGGTTTGGGTTGTTAGTGGTGGTGGGTTTTTTTGGTTTTGTGTTGGTTTTTTTTTTTTTTTATTTGCAGTTGCAGCTGTGAAAGTCTTTCTGCTAATACAAAAAGTTTTAGGGGGTGTTATTTGCTTATTGAAGTGAAACTGCTGTTCATACAAAAAGGTTTGATATGAAACTAGGACAGAGTGACCTGAAACTAGGATGACTTGATTGTTGTGCCAGATACACATACCCTGAAAAGGCCTATCATGTGGTGGCCATACACATGTAGACACTAACCAGGGACAGCATGGTGCTGTCACTGCTGTTAGAACAGATGGTGAAAATTTTATTTCCATTGCTACTTATTTTTTTCCCTCCTCAGTTACCTCTTTTTCAGGTTAAGGTCTTGTTTGCTTGGTTGGACCTCACAGCTATCCCATACTTTGGATCATCTTCACTGCCCCTTTCTGAACCCTTTCTGTAACTTGAGGGGTTAGACCCTCACACAGCATTTGGAGAATGTGCATGTCATGGCAATGTAATAACAAGTTTATTCTGACCACTACTAAGTACTGAGCTCATAGTTTAATAGTATTCAAATACAGCGGGCATAGTATAGTATTATGTATTAACAACATAAAGAATTACTGTTGGCACTACTGTTCACACATCTTACATATTTATGGAGAAGATGTAAAATTGTTGAAGGTAGAAAGTAAGCTTAACATGTATGGCTGTCATGGTTTAGGAATGCTACTTCCCAGTTTAGTTCTCCCACTGAGACTTTCCAAACCACACTCCTGCTGGCTCACTCCACCTCCCCATCTTCAGACCCCCCTGCTGTGGGCAGACCAAGAGAAGAACTGGCAAAAGGCAAAGATCACAGGTTGAGATAAAAATAATTTACTGGAAACAGCAATGAGATAACAGTATTAATAATAAGTGTGCCCTGGTAGGCAAGAGGCCCAACCACATCCTGGGGGGCATCAGGCAAAGCATTGCCAGCTGGTCGAGGGAAGGGATTGACCTGCACTGGTGCGACATCACCTTGAATATTGTGGCAGTTCTGGTCATCACAATATAAGAATGATATTAGGCCATTAGAGAGTGTCCAAAGGAGGGCAATGAAGATGGTGAAGGGCCTTGAGGGGAAGCCCTATGAGGAGTGGCTGAGGTCACTTGGTCTGTTCAGCCTGGAGGAGACAGAGGGGAGACCTCATTGAAGTCTACAACTTCCTCGTGAGGAGAAGAGGAGGTGCAGGCACTGAGCTCCTCTCTGTGGTGACCAGTGACAGGACCCAAGGGAATGGCCTTGAGGGGGAGGTTTAGGTTGGATATTAGAAAGAGGTTCTTTACCCAGAGGGTGTTTGGGCACTGGAACAGGCTCCCCAGGGAAGTGGTCACATCACCAAGCCTGACAGAGTTTGAGAAGCGTTTGGACAATACTGTCAAGCACATGGTGTAACTCTTGGGGTGGTCCTGTGAAGGGCCAGGAATTGGACTTGATTCCTGTGGGTTCCTTCCAGCTCAGCGTATTCTGTGATTCTGTGAAAAGTATTCCACAAGACAGTGATTCATTCCCCTGCAAAAATGCTCACTACAGAGCCCAACCTGACTCTACTGCAGCCGTGTTTTCCCAACTGGAAAGGAACACCCTTCTTCTTGAAAGCAAGAGAGACAGAGAGAGTCCTTTTTCTCTGCCCTGGCAATGATGTAAGGTGGTATTGAATAACATAATGTCTTACTGTGTCCCCTCCTGCTGGTCTGGGTGGAACCAGGACAGTGGCATACCTAGGGAGGAATACATGTCAGTGCTATAATTTTATCCCCTGCATATACTTTGAACAGCAAGTTGGAAACAGTAACCAACAGTAAACAACTCTAAAACAGACTAAGGGCAATTGAGCAGATAAGACTATTTCCTTATATGTGTTTATCTATGAGGAAAAATAGAACAATTTCAGCAGCAGAATTTTGGCTAGTTTGAGAAAAGAGAGAAGTGAACTTAAGGGAAGGATGCCAAATCTCCCTGCATCATAACTACAGTTTTAGCTGATTGGAGTGTAAGGAAAGAACACGTATGTAAAGGTGAAAATAGCAGGACATTTTTTCTTAGTAAAAGCCTACCCTCTAGAGAAAAAGACCAGAAAAAAAATGGTAGAAAGTAGTTAAGAGGCTCTTAAAGAATAAGAGAAAGCAACTCTTTTGCAGAAAATACCTTGCTTTTTTTCTGAATCCTCCTTGCATGACTAATAGTGGAAGTAGATATTTTTATTGTCAATGTGAAACTGACAGAAAAGAAAGAAAACAAAAACTAACAGCCATCTTCTACAGCTTGTAGCTATATGTAGTCTGTTGATGTCAAGCATTTCTTCCAGTGTCTTTGGGTTACAAATCAAGAAGTGTGATGGACAGAAAGAAGTGAAAAGAAAACTCAGAGAGTAGTCTTGCTTTCACTGTTTCAGGCCAAGATGTCAAAGTAGTCTTTAGGGACCAAACTATTTTTTTTTCCAGTTTATTTTTTGTTTCAGGTGTTAACATTGCATAATGATTTTATTATCTCCCCTTTTTTAAGTCTGTTTCTTTCTTCTCCTGCCCTAGAGTTTTGCATGGCAATGGGGAGCCTTTACTCCTGTTTCACTGATTCGAAGTGAAGGTTCAGCTGCCCTGAGGAGAAGTCAGTCTCGGAACTGATTACACAACATGCTGGCAGCTATATGACCTGTTCTGCTGCATTCTGTTTGCTGGTTGGGTTTGACTTCCATTACTATCTGCTGTGTCTGGACAGTGAATGAAAGCACCATTGGAAGTTATACAAAACTGTAGGAGTGTAATTCAAGAACCTGTGGTTGGCCAGTGAAAAAGCGAGCTTATTAGGCAAGAACCTGCAAGAAAGTGTTCTTTGGTGGGTGAAATGATTGTGAGCAAAGTTAAGTAGCTAATTTGTGGGAAACAAGCAGTTGTGAAAAAAACAAACTGTGAATAAGAAACTATTTTTTTTGTATAATAAAATGCAAATAGGAAAAAAATCTTGCTGTGCGTTACTGCTATGTACTTTTCTCTGGGTTTTTTTCTGACATCTGTGGTATTTAAACCTCTTTTGACTTCAACTACTCAACAGCATATGCTGTAAGTTTGTTTTCTTCCACTTTTACAGTATATTTGGTCTAAAATTTTTCCTGTTATCTATCTGCGTCATTGAGGCTTTTGATGAGGTGGCAGTGGAAACAGGTTAATAGAGTCTTCTGTATATAGCCTGATACACTGATCAAGCACAGAGTTCTAGTGAAGGAATGAAGTTTGGGACTCTGTAATTTACAAAGATTTTAAAAATAATTTATCTTTGATTTTTACTGTGTATTAATTTGAAGCTATCCATAACTGTACTTTTTTCTCTCTTCCCCCCCTCCCCTCCAGTTTTTCTGCAATTGTATTTTTGTTATTTCATCCTGAACCATGGCTGGGTGCCAGAACTGAGAGAAAGGTGCTTGTCCTTTTATCATCTTTCATGATGCTCCTGCTGGTTCTGTGTGACCGGTATGAGAAAGGTGTATGATTTTATGCAGAGCTGAACAAAGTCTGAAGGGGCTGCAAGGTCAGAAAGATGAGATATATTAAGAGGAAAAATCAGGCAAATAGAGGGATTAGATCTAGGCTTAATTTGGCTGCATGATTTGAGAAGAGGTTAAATGAAAGAAGGAATTGGGATACAAGGCAGGAGGGTAAAGCTGGAAGGAAGAGGACTGGGACACAGTAGGTTTTGAGACATTTTATGTATACTTTGGGCACTGTTATAAATGGATGCTTTCTTGCCTAACCTTCAGCTGAAGGCGCATACGAGTTAAATTCTTTTCAGAATGGTTGGAGATGGTTACATCTTTGGTGAGTGCTCTGTTATGTAATATTTTTCAAGAGAACATTATATTCTAGCTCTGCTGAAGAAGCTTTAGTTTTGAATAATAGGAAAGAAAATGACAGTTAAGAGTCATCAAAATCTTTTGCATCAATCACATTAACATTTGTAATTATCAGTCACATTTTTGGCATCTCTTGTTACACTAATTAAATCATTCAGCTTGCGTTTAGAATTCCATAAAAGACACAATTTTAATTTTCACTATCTGGTGCGATAAAGTTATGTAGTCTGTCATCAAAATAAACCAAGTAATTGGGGGAATTGAGAGCATAAGTTTGTTTTATATATAACAAGGTGCTTGGCTGTCCTCTTTAAACCTAGCTTACTTTTTAATATGAAATGGTGGGATAGAATTAAGGTCCTCCTTCCAGCCCTGGGTAAGCAGGCTGTCATACCTCTGTGATACTCCCCTTCTTTTCACTGGCTTTGTTTTGTCACCTCGAAACACCTTTTCCTAGGTGTATCTGATTTGTCTAACCTCTGACTTCTTCTTATATTGCCAGATAGTTTATCTTGAATATGTTTCTTCTCTTTCCATAAACCAGAAAAGTTAAGGTGTGGAAAGGGGATTAAAGTGTCTTTCCTCATTCTTAGTATGCTTTAAAGGTGTGTCACCTGTATACATTCTGATATTTTCAGAACAATGGACCTAAGTCCTTTTCTATAAAGACAGATGCATCTCAGTGATGGTTAACAACAGCATGTGCCTGTTGGAACAATGCGAGCACTCAGATGTGTGAAGTTATTTGGACAGAGAGGATTTCTGACATAGAGGCCTTAGCCTATAATTACTGTGACGAAATTTGGATAAAAAGCTGCTGTACAAACCTGCTGTTTACACGTGAGCTGCTCTGTGTAGTAAATTGGCCATTTAAAGGTGCTCTCAACCATTCAAAGTGAGGCTCTTGTAAAACTCGCTTTAGGCCTTAAAACAAAAGTTCATTATGTTATGTACTCCTTAATGCCCAAAATACTACCTAGAGACATCATTTCACTAACTAAAATTTGGGAATTTGCTGAACTTCTCAAGAGAAATAACAGACATACTTTTTGGAATATAAAATTGTCAGACAGTTCAAGTCAGGCACTTTTTCTTACCAGTATAAGAGGAGTAATTTGGAAAGATTAAGTTGTTTAAGCTTTTAGATATTAAAAAACAAACAAACAAACAAAACCAACACAAAAACGAACCCCACTTTTCACGCTGTTGTAGGAAAGGGATTACATACAGTGGTAGTGGGTATGAATAGTGAGAACAGAAGCTGCTGGTAATTGAGAAAATGAAATGAGAGCTCTGCTTTTTAAAAGTAGACAAAGGACTGTATTTGGCAGCCAGTCTATAAACAGTGACCTTGGAAGAGCTGTTGCAATTTAATATTAGGTGGACTCTTGAAATTTCGTGTGGCAAATATGAGGTTGTATCTGCTTTACACTACAAACTTCCTGTCATGACTTTCCCTTATATCCGAAGTTGATAACTCGTGCTCTCCAACAAGTTACACCCTTTATCTTTTCCAACGCAGACTGAATTTTAGTCTTGTGTAGAAATTTTGCATGTGTCTTAAGTCCAGTGAACAAGTTTAGGTCAACAGGTGAGCCATTTATTTGCTGTGACTGATACTTATTATCAGTTCTTAGAAATTCTAGTCTTTCAGTAACTACATCAAACTCTTAAACTGAAGGTCATCTTCCAGACTTTGTTATTATCCTTTATATCCTTTATTTCATATTCTGTCAAATATGAGGCTGAATTTATAGTTGTCTTCTATAATCAACTTATAATAAATAGTTCATTCTGTAATAATTCTTTCTTCTGGTTACAGAAATTGCTGTTGTATTTCTTCCTGCTGTGAATGTCTTTTTATTTAGAGCCTTACAATAAGATTCCAGACTACTTCCAGGTGCTGTTGAGTTAAGGAGTTGAGAATGCTCAAGCATTTCTGTTGTACTTTTCTGTAAATAAGGCATAGGAGTAATGTGAAGTTCAGAGGGGCTTAGGTTTGTTTCTTCATGGGCAAAACCAAATGGTGATAATGCATGATAGCTCTGAAAGTCACACCACTTTTGGATATGCACAATCTTAAAGATTCTGTTGTTTTGTTGCAAAGGTTATAGGAGGCCACTCTTCAGAAAGCATTTGTTTGCATGGGTGATAGCAAATAGAACCATCTGGAACCCCCTAAGACACCACCAGTATTTTAGAATTGATCTGTGGCTTGAGGGTTCCTTTTGTCTTGGAGATGAGATAGTCTTTCAAGTTTTGAAATATATTTTGCTATATGCTCATTCTTCTCCCTTTTCTCCATTGTTTTTCCATCTGTAGAGATACCAGCATCATCTCAATGTTTGTACTGGAGCTATATTTTTAATATTTAGTATATTTACAGGTCTGAAATGCAAAATAAATTTAACATTTCTCTATGTCCTACTCTGTGCTCAGAAAGACCATTTACAGTACACAGCTTGTAACGTTAGCTTATAAAAGCTTCTTTCCTTAAGAATATACTTCAGAAATTATTTAAGACTCTAATGCATTTGAAAACTAAAATAGTTTTCTGTCTGTCACACTTATAGAGATGCAAAGGAATACCTAATAAAATTAATTCCTCATTTGCTGTATGAGTGAAACTGAAGCAAGGCCTTGGTGCTGCAGGCATGCAATATTTTAAACTTTGCTACCTGCTGTAGGGGAATAAAAGGAAAAACACATCTTCCAAATGTATTTCATTACAACTGGACCAACTATGGAAATCTCATGTAGAATAGTTCTCTTATAATATTTTCTTATCAACAGTTGAAAGATAGGACAAGTAGAACATCATACCTTAAATGTAAAATTATATATGGATTCAATATGTAGTAATGCCTGTTTCAAATGGAAGCAATTATGTAGTTCAGTTTAAGATTTCCTGTCTTTAAATACTGTCTGTTTGAAGTGCTTTGCTTTTGCCGAAGCAGTAACAACCACTGCTTGATGATATATCACATGAATGCCTTGGTTAGCATTCATGTGGGTTGTTGCCTGTTTTGGGTCTGTGACTTTTAAGGGAGTAAGAGCATGTTGTCAATGTGTGGAGTAATGCCAGTTCAAGTGTGGACTTGAGTTTATTACGTTGGCTTCCACCCCCACTCCAGCTTTTTAGTGTGAGTATGGATGTTAAATAGTTGTAATACCAGCGTAATCATCACCAAAAAAAAAAAAAAAAAAAAAAGGGACACCAGACCATTTTGTTTAGATATATAATTAAATTCTTATTTTAATGCTTCTGATTACATGTGTTCAAATCTGTCAGCCACTGGTGTAGGATTGAAAGTTCTACGTGAGTGGAGGGGTGTTGGTGAAAGTGGGGTGAGCTAACCCTGTGGAGCAGAGGGGTTGGCTTCTGGTAGGTTGCATTTCTCTTCCTCGGTGGTAATCGTTTTGATGTTTGAAACGAGTAAATAAAAGGCCTGGGAGACAGGCATTAAGAGTACATGAATGTTCCCTTCCAGGTAAAATGCGATTGTAGGTGTTTAACAAGGCTCTGCAGGCGTGGCCCCAGAAGGTGCCCGACATAATGGGCAGCTCTGTCTTGTGGCAGGTTCGCCTTCTGAGCTGAGCGGGACCCCCGCCGCGCACCTGTTGATGAGGTGGCGGCTTCGGCCGGTTCACCTGTGCGAGCGCCCTTTTGTCTGGGACGGGGCCGGGGGCTCAGCCGCGAATTCCAAAGGGGCGGGTTCCCCCCCCCGTTCCCGCCGGGCGTGCCGTTCCCGTGTGGCGGCGGGCGCGCGGGTGGCGCTGGCGGGGCCGCGGCCGCCCCGCGCTGACATCAGCGCGCGCTGCAGGGCCACGGCGGCGGCGCAGGCCGGGCGCGCGCCAACATGGCAGCGGCCCCCGCGGCCGCCCTGGCGTGAGCGATGCCGCGGCCCTGCTGAGCCGGCCGGCAGGCGGGCCCCGCGTCCGTCACCTCCATGGATGTCTCTTCCGATCCCTACCTGCCCTACGATGGAGGGGGAGGAGACGGCATTCCGCTCCGGGAGTTGCATAAACGAGGTAACGCCGGGGCTGGCGTTTGGGTTACTTGTTTGCATACCTACGTGCTCGGGACTGCTGCTCGGGTTTGGTTAATTACCGCGCTGCTTTGTTTCGCCAAGCCCGAAGCCTTTCGTAGGAGGAGAATTCAGTTCTGGCTGGTTCCTGTGCTGTCAGGGATTGTTTTCTCTGCGGGCAGATCAGCCCTGCCTCGCATCTCATCGCCGTGTGACTCCATCTTCGATGTGTGGCAGGGTCGCCTTTCGCTCGCTCTCGTTTTGTTTTTGTTTGTTTGGGCCATTTTTTTGTTTTTAATCATTAAAAGCATCTCGTAGGGGAAAAAAAAAATCGACCTAAACCAAACCTACAACAAAAGACAAAACCCACCCAAAACTGTGTTTGTCGTTGACTATGACCAAATTAGCAAGTTATTAAATAGGCTATTTTCATTTCATGCCTTTCACTAACTTGAATAGACAAAACAGTGTTTGGCTTTGAAGTTTCCGTACGTGCTTTTAGACTTGACTCTTTGTTGCCGGCTTTGATACGTGAAAAGAAAGCTCTGCAATGGCAATGTGTCAGCTCAGCAAATATTGATGAGCTCTTAAGGAACTGGTACTTTGCAAGCAGGTTCTTTGCACTGTTGCTCATAAGGAAGCAGATTTAGAAAGAAAACAGTGTTACCAGTGTTCACGGGGGTGGGGTGGGGGGGCTAGGGAGAATTCTCTTTTGAGCTTGTATTTTGTTTCTTACAGATACTAAAGGAGAATACATTCTATAAAGATTTGGTTTTGTACTGAGAGTAGTTGTAGTAGGAATAAAAGTTATGCCTTCGAATTCTGAGAATACGGGTTTTTGTTGCTTAGATTTGATGATTACAGTGTGGTGTTTAAAACAGTGAATGTGGTGAATTCTTACTTTTGTTAGAATTGACCAATCTAAAATTAGAAAGTTACCAACATTTATAGCTGTTAGTGAAGGCATTAGAGAGGACGTGGGCTGAGAATAAAGATAGGATTTACATAAAATGATTTTTTTTCTCCTTTTGTTTCACCTGTCTTTGCAAACTCTTATTTCTATACATAAATAAGTTCACAGTTTCCGTTCATTTAACATTTTATCTGGTTTTTAGTAGTTTACATAGAAGGTTATTTGTTGTCTTTTTACAAGTCTTATAATGTATTTCAGGATATCTTAAAAATATCAAGAAGTTCCAATACAGTTTATTTTAGACAAGCGAATTTTATGCTGCCCAGATCGTTATTATATAGCAAGTGCTGGATAATTCGCTAAGTCAGATTTTAGAATCAATTCTGAGAAACTGAGGATGTTGTTTTCTTAGAACATTTGCAAAATGTAAATTGGGGTTCTTATCAGTGTTATGTATAAATACCTGAAGGGAATTCACAAAGAAGGCAGAGATAGGCACTTCTCAGTGCTGCCCAGTGACAGAACCAGAGGCAATGGCACAGACTGAACCTGGGAGGTGCCCTCTGAACATCAGGAAACAGTTTTTTTCTGCGAGGTTGACTGAGCACTGTAACAGGTCACCCAGAGAGGTTGTGAAATCTCCTTCCTCAGAGATAGTATAAAGCCCTGTGGACATGGTCCTGGGAAACCAGCTGTAGGTGGCCCTGCTTGAGCAGCGGCCTTGAACAAGTTGAGCTCCGGAGGTCCCTTCCAACCCCAACCACTTTGAGAGTTTAGATTTGTAGATAGATTTAGATACGAAAACTGAAAAACAGCCCTAATGTGTTATAGTTAGACATTGAAATGTGATCGGGTGTATATTCCTGGAAATTAACAAGTTTTAGTTGATTTTTGAAATACAAAAAGTAGATATTTGCAGTGCAAAATGGTGTCTGGCACACTGGAGTATTGCTGTTAAAGTTTACAAATACTGTAATGAAAACAGTGGAAGGTTCAACTAGGTAGTTCCGTTGTGGTGACACTGCTGGGAGCCAACAGGACAGTTCCCAGTTGTGACTTGTCATTTTTGCAGGTTTACTGAATTCCATCAGGGCTTGTACTTCCCATATTTTAATACTATATTTCAAAACAAGTGTTATTGGTGCTTCTCAGGCTTGCTATAGTGAGTTTAGATTAAGAAAACAAAACCAAAAAAAACTCACAACAAAACAATGTTGCCATAATCTCTTACGAATCTGAATTTGTCAAGTACATATGTCCCATAAAAAGACTGGTCTCCAGACCAGTTTGTCCCATAAATTTAAGCAAAATTTATGGGTATTTCCTGCTGATTTACAAAACCACAATAATCTGTCATTGTGGTTTAGCTATCAAAGTAAGGCTTAAAATGCTAGCAGACAAAACCAGAAATGGAAAGTAAATTCTTGACATTATTTTATGTGTGTCTGAAAAAGGATACTACCAAGAAATTTTTTTCCCTCTTATGTAGATTTCATTGGAATAATAAGCTCAGAGAACATGAATAAAAGGATTCTGAGAAAAAAATTTAACTGTTAAAGCCTGTGGAATTCTTTCCCTTATTCACAAGCTGACAACTCTTCTGTCCTGCAGAGCACTGCTCACGTCGTGCAAAACTGCTTTGTAACATCAAAGCATTTGTTGCACTAATTGACTGCAGTGGCTCACCCAAAGTAGCAGTACCTCAGCAATTATGAAATGACTGTTTAAATCATTAGGGGTCTTTGAAGTTTAATTAATGGCCTTTACTAACGTAAAGTGAGATGCCATACAAAGTACATTATTATTAAAGGCTTGATCCGTTGGCTTGCATTAAGATTTTTTTTTTCAGTGCGAATACACTGTGAAACATCAAATGAAAAGATATGAAAATATGCATTTATTAATTGTGTTTATATTTTATGTTGATTACTCATTATTATCCCTTTAGAAAACCCCCAGATATTACTGAATACTGCTTACCAGGAGTTCCTTTAATTTGTGCTGTCCTTAGACTTCTCTTTGTGTGATACTAAATGCGTAATTCCAGACCTACTTATCCTCCCTGATAAAGTGAAATAAAACTTCAGGACCACAGTTCACTTCTACTCTCTTCTCTACTAACTAAAAGAGTTAAAAATAATGCTTCTCAGAAAGGGTTTGAAAGTTCTGATTTAGGATTGCATATATCCTAAATAACTGACATGTACACTTTTGCATAAGAATTTTTCATATAATAAGCCATATGCTGAAATAAATGTTGTGTAAATAAATTACTTGTGTTGCCCTTGGATTTATTTTTGCATCATTTTTGCTTGATGGACCCATTTGAAAGTTCCCAGTTATCAGTATCTTGTTTGTCTTCCAGCCATTTATATACAAACTCACACTCTTTGACCTGCCCTCCCCCCTGCCTTTTTTTTATTCGTAAATAAGCATTTATTTTACCACTCTTAAAAAACTGGAAATCTGAGCAATAGTAGCACATGCATAGTGGCCAGGCTACCAGAAGCAAGATTTGATCTTCAGCAAGCATGAGCTTTGCTAGCTCCCTGGTTTTACATATATATAAACACATCTCAGATTTAACATTTCAGAAGCCCTCAAGCAAAATTAATGAAATATTGTTCCACTAATAATCTGTGATTGAGTCAGCTGGGTGATGTGAAAATTATGTATATGAAGAGCATGCCAGATTTACTGCTGACTTAGTTTTAATAAACCTAGTTTTTTTGAGAGGCACAATAACTCACAATTTCATTTATTGTGTACCGATCACCACTCATGTAGGTGCCACTTCTCTTGTTTAAACTGTACCAATAACAGTAACATTGGGGAAACCTCTCAGCCACAGCAGCCTCACCTGTTACTGTAAAATGTGGGGCAGAGGATATTTAATAATATCCCAGGAGGAGTTTGAGTCGGATGCATACTGAGCCAGTTCAGATCCTCTAAGTTATAAAAGTTATACTTTTGTGTTTTAGGCTGCATTTCTCCTGAAGGGTCTCTTATATTTAAGAATTTGTAATAAATCAAAAGCCATCAGAAACTGAAGTTACCAGTGTGACCTTTGAAGTAAATGGCTGTGAAAATTGTGTACACGTGCTCAGAGCTAGAGTTTACCCTGAAATTTTATTGCTAGCAGAGGAAGAGTAAAAAAATTAATTTTCAAACATGTTTATGACAGAAAACGTGATCAAGGTTATTATCAATCTCTAACTTCGAGTACTTTGAGGAAAAGCATTACTTGGAGACACTCAACATGGTTATGCCACTGAATTTCTGCTGCGCTTTGTTTTAAGGTTCCTAGGATAAAAGTGGGATAAGGATTTTCAGTTATGAGTTTAGCATATTTGGTGGTTAACATAAAGTACCATGAGATGTAACTGCAGTTCATTGTACGTAGTTACAGGTTATCTGTCTGCATGTGCTGTATGACTGTTTCTCAATTTTGGAAATAATTTTTTAATGTATTTTTATCTGAGATATAAGAAACCTAACGAAGAGGCCAAGATTATGCTCTCCCCAGGCATGAATGGGGTCTGATTGGCATAATCATATTAGCAGAATTGTTATTTTTGTTGCATTCTGCCTTTGCCCTCCAAAACAACATATAAGTTGTTCTTATGTACATGCAGCAGCAGCACTTAGAATTCTGATTGCCTAGATTTTTGTTATTCTGACTCTTATGGCCTTGGTCATTGTTAGATCATAGATAACTTCCCTTTTGTAATGTTTGCTTTATCTAACTTTATATATTTTTATACCTTTTATTTTTCTTATCTCCTTCCTCACTGTTCATCTTAAATATAAGTTGAAAATTTAGTAGTGGGAGGATCTCCATAACTCTTCACTTGCATGTCTGAAGTCCCTATTCCTTACATTCATAACTAAATATAGTCCGTTCTGCCTTTAAAACTAGAAACAAATAAATCTTTAACAATAAAATAACTTTTTTTTGGGGTGTTGCATCATAGAATCAGAAATGTTTCTTCCATGAAAAGTAAAAAGCCAAAGCATTTTTTTTCCCTCCCCCCTTCCTGGCAATTTGTGGTGGAGATGAACCTTGAAAAGTCTTGTTTTGACTCAGAGGTGCCACTATTGAACTTTCATTTAACTCCTACTTTATTAAAGGTTATTTTTAAACCCAGACGTGTCTGGGGGCAGAAGAAATGGAGGGACTATCATGCAGTACTTTGGTAAAGCATTTTATTTCCTTTCCCTGTTCTTCAAAACTTATTCTGAGTCTTCCTGTTTCCCACATAGCAGTTTTTTCCAGGTAATTTTTTTTCAGTTTGTGTATATATAGTTGTCAATTTTTTATGCATTTTTATTGTAATGCAGAGATCAATTTGTGCTTGTAAGCCTCTGATGCAGTTTAGAAGAGCTGACTGAAGAGACAGGCTGAAAATTCATAGTTGCACCAAAAGGAGAATGTATTACTTGATTGCAAAGACTAACATTGTTAATTATCAACAGTAGCACATGATAGCACTCTGGCATCCTGTGCTGTGCTTCTGATTCTGAAAATTAAAAATTACTTGTAGTCAGGAAAAGAAAATAGTGCTTAATTACTCTTTTTGCATGGTTACAGACAAATTTAAATAAACTGATGGTTTTTTCTTGTCTTTTTGATTGAAGGCCTCATATTCTGAGGTCTGAACATGGAGACAGAAAGAAGCTGAGGCACTAACACATACTTTGTGCATACAAATCTTTTTTGTTACAAGAGTGAGTGATCCCTGTGGTGTGTTGCATGCAGGGTGCTTGCCTGCCTCCATTCCCCTTGCCACCTAATACCCAAGGACACACGGGTGAAGCAAAGCCTTGGATTAGTATCTGGCCTCCGGAAAGCTACAGCCCCTGCTGATTTTAACACTCAGCAGATTTGGATGGTTGTGTCAGGGGCAGCTTATTCCAGCCTTCAGGGTAAACTGATTAGCTTCATTTTCGCTCACAGAGGTGCATTTATTTTTTTCCTCCTCCTTTCACACTGCTGGGAATAGCCCAAAAGAGACACGTTGCACTGTTGTCAGCCAGAAGGACAGCGGCTGAGGGGAATGCTGTGTGCCTGTGCCCTACCTAGAAAAAGAGTTGTGTTGTGTGAGCGGCAGCAAACCTAGAGCATTCTTGCTGTAGGAGTTAGTAATTGCATAGCTTGTAGAGAAATACCTTTGAGAAATTGGGTCCTATTATTGCTTTGCCATTGGAACCAGTATTGACATTGTTTATCTGTTGTTGTCTTCACAACTCTGGAATGTTTCTAACCTTTGGGAGTTTTGAGTTCTCTGAGCACTTACCGTATAGTGTCTGGACATTAATATTTACACGGAAGTTTTGATTTTTTTTCCCAGCAGAAAGATATAATTAAAATCTAACAAGACCCCAAGGGTGCATTTATGTATTTCAGTATAACTAGTCTGACAGTTTGTTACTGTGGAAGGGCGTGACCTTGCTTGTTGTTCCCTATCTCTTCTCTCAGTTTGTGCTCTTGCACTGACTCTGTTTCTTCTCTGACAGCACAGAAACTTGATTACAGTTCTGTATAGTAGCAGATTTTTTTGTTGTTGTTAGTTTTGTCTGCTTAGTTGGATTAGCGTGTTAGCTTGGTTTACTGTGCAGTCAAATCCAAGGGTGACAAAGTTGATCCAAGGGTGAGAGTGGGATTGTGTGACCAAGAATGGGAGGGAGAAATAGGGGGAGCAAGATCTCCTATTTGTGTGGCAGCAGTCAGTTAGATCAGCTCAATTTTATTGTGTAATTAATTATGAGAGATACATCTCATTTCTTAAAATGGTGTCATGGTGATACATGCTCAGTTTAAGACTATTGTTGTGTATTTTGTGATGTGCGTTCCGAAGATGTGTATTATGTGCTGTGTAACATCTAGAAGGGGTCTTAAAATTTATCATAAAATTACAGTCCTTTGTTAACTCTGATAGTCACCTCCTGAGAGCCTGTTCATGTCTCAGTTCTGTGTCTTATTCTGTAGTGAGGCTGTACCTGTGAGGATTTGTTCTCTAGGTGATACTGGGTAATTGTTCAGATAATCACATGGTGGAGAAGCACATAAAAATCTCTCATGCACCATTTGAGTACCCAGGATGCAGCATTTGTCTTAAATCTTCATGTTTCTCTTCTCATTATTTTTGTGAGAAGGAACACTGCCTACAAAGAAAGAGCTGGGGAGGATTGTTAAACGGGAGCATTATGTATGTTGCAGAGTCACGTTCTTGTGTGAAATAATTAGCTATAAACTTACCAGTTTGTTTTTTTTTTTTTTAAAACCCGTGCCTTTCATCATCTGCGTGTTGCTCAGGGTTACTTTCAAATTTGAAAGAGATCTACTGAGTTGTTAAAGGATGAGCATGGCATCAATGCTACAGGAGATGAGGCAGCCTTTAAAAATGCTGTGCATGACACTGAAGAATGCTGTGTGTAATCTACATAAATCAGCTTTTTGTCATGTTTATCATAGTTCCAGCATCAGTCAAAATTGAATGCTGCTTGTATGAGGCACATATATAAAATATAAAAGAAGAGATCTTCCTTGCCTCAGTAAGGAACATAAGGCAAGGAGGAATCTGTAATGTATAAAACAACTCGTGTGAATATAGCAAAATATTAGTTCTGTAATTTCTTTGTTCCTGCTGTTTCCATCAGGAGGAACTAGCTAGGCAAAGCAGGAAGTTGGATCAGTGTTGGGAGCCAAACCATTCAGTATAACTTCATGTTCAAATGGAATGTAGGAGAGTGATATGGTAAGGACTGCTTTTTGTTCTGTTAGGCACAGTGTCTTCTCAAGTGATTTTGGATTGTATTTTTTACATTCTCATTAAAATAATAAAAAAACCCCCACAAACCAAGAAAAAACATTTCACTTCTTTAGAGATAAGAGCTTTGTTATGGTGTTGGAATCTACTTCTCTTATTCCAGTTTTGTTCGTGTAGCATTTTTGTTTTTGCTATACCTCATTCTGATTAGATGGCCCAAAGTACAGTGTTTTACTCTTAATTTTAATGCTTATTACAGTTTTTTCTTTATTAGGCTTTACTTGAAGCAGTTTTTCAGCATTACCAAAGCTGATTGGTGAGAAAGGATTGTACTGGAAGCTTGGAGTTACATGCATGGAAGGATAACAAAAGTCAGCTGCCTTCCTAGAAGGTAGTTCAAGCAAGACCTACAGTGACTGAATCCCCCGAAAGAGTTTCTTTCCTCTGAAAAAGCATGTTGCTTTTATTGTCTAGAAGCTTACTGTCTGCAAGCTTGCAGTCTATGATTGCAGCAGCTCACTAGTTAAAGTGTTAAGATCTGAGGCAGCCAGCATGGCTTCACCAAGGGCAAGTCCTACCTGACCAACCTAGTGACCTTCTGTGATGGAGTGACTACATCAGTGGACAAGGGAAGGGCTACAGATGTCATTTATCCAAATTTCTGTAAAGCCTTTGACATGTTCCCCTCCAACATCCTTCTTTCTAAGTTGGAGACAGATGGATTTGATGAATAGAGTACTACTTGGATAAGAAATTGGTTGGACTGTCGCATAGAGAGGGTAGTGACCAAAGGCTCAGAGTCCTGATGGACATCAATGACAAGTGTTGTCCCTCAGGGATCCATCCTGGGATCAGTATTATTTAATATCTTCATTAATGACATAGACCAAGGGATCGAGTGCACCCTGGGCAAATTTGCAGATGACACCAAGCTGAGTGGTGCAGGTGACACACTTGAAGGATGGGATGCCATCCAGAGGGACCTGGACAAGCTCAAGAAGTAGGCCCATGGGAGGTTCATGAAGTTTAACAGGGCCAAGTGATGGGTGCTGCACCTGGGTCGGGGCAATCCCCAGCATCAGCACAGGCTGGGGGATGAACTGTGGAGAGCAGCCCTGCTGAGAATGACTTGGGGGTGCTGGTGAATGAGAGGCTGGACATGACCTGGCAATCTCCACTTGCACCTCCGGAAGCCAGTTGTACCCTGGGCTGCACCAAAAACAGGGTGTCCCTGCCCCTCTGCTCTGTTCTCATGTGACCCCACCTGTAGAAGTGCATCCAGGTCTGGGGTCCCCAGCACGGGAGGGACATCAGCCTGTTGGAGTGAGTACAAAGGGCCACCAGGGAGGGCTGCCAAGATGATTAGAGGGATGGAGCACCTCTCCTATGAGGAAAGGCTGAGAAAATTGGGTTTGTTCAGCCTGGAAGAGATAGCTTGAGGTGGCCTAATTAAAGCCTTCCAGTACCTAAAGGGAGCTTACAAGAAAGATTAAGAGGGACTTTTTACAAAAGCACATAGTCACAGGACAAGGGAAAATGGCTTTAACTCAAGAGGGTAGGTTTAGATTGGATATTAGGAAGAAATCCTTTATTGTGAGAGTGGTGAGGCACTGCAATAGGTTACCAATAGAGAAGTCGTGGATGCTCCATCCCTGAAGGTGTTAAAGATCAGGCTGGAGGGGGCTCTGAGCAACCTGGTTTAGTGGAAGGTGTCCCTGCCCATGAAGTAGGTGATCTTTAAGGTCCCTTCCAACCCAAACTATTCTGTGATTCTATGATTATTGAAGATGATATTGGAGAAGAGTGTGCTAATAAAGGGATGACAGCTACCTTATTTTTGTAAAGTACAGAAAGATTGTATTTGATTTATAAGGATTCCTGTGAGTTGTACTGAGCCTCTGAGAGAATCAGTGAATTACTATTTCCTTCCCTGTAGTAACACAGGTTAGTTTAGAATAGCAGTAATAATAAAAGTTCTGCATGCCACTTTTATCATTAGCTTCTCAGTTCATCATAAAAACCTAAGAAAACTCATTTATAACAAAAAGGCTTTACTTTCTTTGCAGCTGCAGAATGGCTTAGGTGTCCACATCTGGAAAATGGAGGTGTTTTCTTATCACAGCTAGAGGCTGTGCCTGTTTTTCTTGGGCAAAGTGCTTGTTGTGGTTTTTAAGATTAAAACTGCTTCTATATTGATGAAAAGCATGTAGCCTGAGAAAGAATCTTGAAACTTGAGGATGGGGGAAGAAGGGGGAAGAAGGAAGAGGAAATACTTTCTGAACATTTGTTAAGTGCTACAATTTGTGTATGTAATGATGATTTCCTGCCTGCTGGTTAGAATGTTGTGATAAAATATCTATATTATGGTAAGGGTTTTAACAAATTTTATTAAGTTGAAAATAAATGTAATGACACTTTGGAACTGAGAGTAAATTACGAGAATCTGTGTGTTTATGCTGGTGAGAATCATTATCTTCATAGCTGGAAGGAGCATCTTGCTGAGTGAAATGTATAGAAGGAAGAGTAAAAAAGGGAAGTGAAAGTTTGGAAGTGTGTTGAGTATTCATAAATTTGGAAATGTGTTGAGTATTGTTTTCTCTAAAATCTCCTTTAGAATAGTTGTATGCTACAGAGATCATAATACTGGCTGGAAAATGTCTTTTCCCATTGCTGTCAGACTTACGTATGTTAGATACAGAACATCAGATTTGGAAAAGTTGTCCTCTTCTTGGTGCTCTCTGGGGATGCCTTTCTACCATGTGCTCACTGCTGCCTGTTTCTCACTTGGTACAGGATTAAAGCTGTTCAGTTGCATCAGGTGTTTGTAGCAGCTCTGTATTCAACAAAACCTCCTCTTCAGCTTCTCATCCTGTTCTGTGTCTCACTTCCTCATTGTACAATAATCACTTATATCCCAGTATTTGGTGTGCCGGCAAATGCTGGCAAAGTAGGAACCTGACAGTTTCAATGGGATTTTTATTGTATCTAGGGCAATGACCATTCTTTGTAGTCTACTCCAGTTTCTGCTTTGGGGCAGTGAATATGATGCCATCTCTGATGGTTTCCCCTGTAACGAATTCCAATGTAGTGATATGCATAAAATAATCTGTTACTGTTTGTGATACATTTATAGCTCTCAACTTGCCTTTGCTTTGTGTAGGATTGCATGCTCCTTATAGTTTGTTATTGCTTCATATATAGCAGGGCATAAAACCAACTTCCCCGGGGCAAATACAAGCTTTTGTCCTACCCTACTCACTCAGGTTCAGTAAAGTGCATGATCACGTTGTAGCTTTGTAGAAGATTAATAATTAAACTGTGGCTGAATTTCATTTATGTCCCTTGCTTTGCAATGGAAGTTAATTTCATGTAAAAATAATATTTTCTTAATTTATTCTGTTACTTTCTTAATTTTGAGAGCTGAACTAATTGTTACAATGTGAATTTTGTTTCTATCTCTTCCACAAGGTCAGCTTGCCCTTTCAGCTAACCAGACATGTATCTTAGACTGCCTTTCTAGTTATGAGAATTAGAAATGTCAAGAGAATTTAATCCCTTATCCTAAAGCAAGGTTTTCACAATTACCTCTATTAGCAGATCTGATTTAATTTGTTGTTGTTGTTGGCCTTTTATTAATGGAAGCATAGGTAATGCTTCTTTACATCTGCCTTAGGAGAGACTAACAGCAGCTCTGGGAAGGGATTTACAGGGCTTAGCTATGGGAAATAGATGAGGGAAAAAATAGTATGGCATAAACTAGGGAAAAAAGTATGAAGTAAAGACGGCAGCCAGGCTCACATGAGTGAATGGTATTGGTGTTGTTGGGGAGCTGTTTCCTGCATTTACATCATCTTCTTTGCTTTTAATCTTTATAGAATTTGCAATGAATGGTAGTTCGTGTATCTTGAAACTTATAGATTACATTTTGTCTTAATATGATTTTATCACTATCTTCTGTGTTGTCTTTCACCACTAAGGAAATGTCCAAATAAACACTGTGTTATACAGTAGGCATAGACAAGACCTCTGAAGCAATAGAT